>NW_025336360.1:2510622-2546832 GCF_004798865.1 Varanus komodoensis | reverse complement strand
CTTTTATTGACTATGAAGGCTGCTCCATTTCTTCTGAGGGATTCTTGCCCACAGTAGTATACCTGATGGTCATCTGAATTAAATTCACCCATTCCTGTCCATTTTAGTTCACTGATTCCTAAGAGGTCGATGTTCAGTCTTGTCAACTCTTGTTTGACCACATCCAGCTTGCCTTGATTCATGGATCTTACATTCCAGGTTCCTATGGAGTATAGATCTTTGCAGCATTGGACTCTCCTTTCACCACCAGATACATCCGCAACTGAGTGTCCTTTCGGCTTCGACCCAGTTGCTTCATTCTTTCTGGCGCTACTAGTACTAGCCCTCTGATCTTCCCCAATAGCATATTGAACACCTTCCAACCTGAGGGGCTCATCTTCCGGCGTCATATCTTTTTACCTTTTGGTACTGTCCATGGCAAAGATACTGAAGTGGGTTGCCATTTCCTTCTCCAGTGGATCACGTTTTGTCAGAGCTCCCTGCTATGACCTGTTCATCTTGGGTGACCCTGCACGGCATAGCTCATAGCTTCATTGAGCTACGCAAGCCCCTTCGCCACGACAAGGCAGTGATCCATGAAGGAGTGGGGCAGCATAGAAGCTTGCTAAATAAATAAACAAATGAGGTCATGTCGCCTGAATGCAGAAAAACACATTGCATCGTGGTAAAACCCCCAGGACCAGAGAACTGCATGGTGAGGGCAGCCGTTGCCCCTCTTGGAGAGGGGCTAGCCAGACACTAAGTCAACAGTCGCCCCTATGGATTCCCCCACCCAACTGACGGCACCCCTGTGCTCCCACTTAAGAGCAACCTTCTCAGGCGGGGAGGGGCCCGCTCAGCAAAGCGCTGATCCCGGCTCCCCACAGGCTGGAGTTGGGCGCTGGCCGCCGACTCGGTGAGGCCACCCTGAAAATGGGAGAACACCACACAGTGGGATAGGCCAAGCCTCCAGCGAGGTCCCTCCCGCCCTGCTGTGCTTCGGAGCGTGCGCCCTGCTTGTGTGAAGGAGAGTTTTCACAGCTGCAGCCAACCAGCATCCACTCACAGCCACAGCTGGCAAAGGGGGTGCTTCAATTCCCCCTGCGGAACCGTCTGGGGCATCGCCGGGAGGAGCAATGGGTCTGGAGGCCGGCGGGCAGAGCACAGTCGCCATGACGGCACAGTCCTTGGCGTGTGATGGCCACCCTCCATGGTGGTTTGCCCTGATGCGTTGCTATTACATTCCAGCCTCCACTCAGCCATGGAGCCTACAGGATACTGACTTTGGGCCAGTATAATTCTCTCAGCCCAACCTACCTCACAGGGTTGTTGTTTGCTGATAAGATTGAGAGCAAGAGGAGAACGAGGAAAGCTGCTTTGAGTTCTTTAAAAAGAAAACGGTAGGATATACATCTAATCAATAAATAAACAGACCGGGCGACTGTTCAGACCCTGTGCAGGCCACTCCGGCCACGTTCAGGTGGTGCAACAAAGCACTCCAAAACCCCCGTAGCCTGGGCTCATCGTGTTGTGTGAAACCAGCCTGGAAAATAAGGCAAGACAGCCATGCCCGCCCCCCCCCCCCACCCCCGGCTGGCAATTTCTCCCACACCTCCGGAACTTGTCCCAACTTTTGGCTGCCATTTTTTCTGCCAAACCAGGACCATGAGCTGCTTCTGTCGGGACATATCCTGCCCCACCTGCGATGCTGTGCAACTTTCCCACCTACTGACTACCAGTTTGTCCAGTGACTGCATGTGCCCCTCTTTTCAGAAGGGGGCCTGGTACACACGCAACCTCCTTTTGTTCCTCCCGAAAAGCCCTCTTCCGGGAACACCTGATGTTTTGCTTTAGTAGAAGAAGAAGGATGGGCATCCTGTGCTTGGGCGCTTCTTGAGCTGCTGGCCAGTTGCAACTCCTTTCTTCCATTTAATTTATTTTCTATATTATCCTGTAGCTGCTACCAGTAGCTCCTCTGAGCCTCCTTGCACAGTTTCCCACTCAGCTTCCAGAAGTTTGCAAATCACTAACTCAGAGAAGTTCTGACTTTCATGAAGGAGAATAAATATGGAGGAGGCAGTTCTCTTTGGCTGTGGCCTTCGGGACCATGAAGTGCCACTAAAAAGACACAGGTCTCTTGGGCTTATGAGACCAAAGCTGATAAAGCTTTGAATGCCGCCCATAAATTTAAGCCTGGAATCAAGCAGGGGACTTCTAATATGATTTGGACACAGTTCTCTCCTTCATCAACCAGATCATGCTAAACTGCATCATCAGGAACTCACCAGATGGGGCTTGGTTCATAAAAAGAATTTTAAGCCCCGTATTCCGTCTGCTACTATGAAAAAGGTCTTAGGATCTCACAGGCTGTTCTATCACTCCATCTCTTCCAGCGAAAATAATTTTATGGTTAACCACGGACCATCTGTTAGCCGCTGCTTTTTCTAATGGGCACCACGCTCTTGATAGTTTATTAATATTTATTTAGTCTCTTGAAAGTGTCATCACATTAAGGGAGGCTGGAGGTGCATTTGCAGAAGGTTCAGACTCCCCGCCCTGCTCTGCACTGCGCCCAAGGACCTTCCCCCGGTCAAGCACGATCTTGGGCCGCAGGGCTGTGGCCGCTGCCATTGTGCTAGCGAGTGGCAAATATGTCAAAGCACAACGTGTAAGTGAGGCACGGAGACTTCCTCATGACAAAGGTGGGGTTTGCACACGTCTCAAGGATGAAAGTTTTTCCTCCCCCAGCCCCTCCTCTGTTCCAGGCATTTTGCTCTGCCTTGCTTTGCGTTCCTCCTTCATTCCAGTTTAACCTGATTCAGCCCAGGACTGAAGCCTATGCGGTCGGCCCGCTCGTCTTTCCCTTCCATATACACTGCGAGAGGTTTCACACACCCTGGCTCAGTCGCAAGTGCAAAGGGGAAACTGCAGCCAGGAAATCGGATGACTGGGACTTGGAAGGTAGCAATGAAAGATCTAGAAAAGATCATCAAGTGCAAAATGTTTTGCAAGGCCACATTATCGTGTTCCTGATCACTACGTGCAGGTGTGAATGCCGGGCAGTGAAGAGGGCTGGCAGGAAGACAACGGATGCCTTCCAAACATCTCGCTGGAGCTCCCATTCTGGAGCCACAGAAAGACAAGCAAGTGACCCCACAAGAAGGCAAGACTCACTGGCGAAGACAACCATCTAGGAGAGGTCCAAGGCCACAGAGGAAGACCAGCTATGAGACAGATTGATCCCACAGAGGAAGCCACAGCCTTGAAGTTGGAAGTGCTGAGCTGGGCTGTCCAGAAGAGGAAATTCTGGAGGACGCACGTTGACAGGGTACCGTAGATGGCGGCGCATGACACCCCCACCCCCGCCACATTTCTGTTTTCCAGCAGAGTATGCTTCGAGAAAACGCTGCCTTGAAAAGAGAGAGCTCAGTACAATCAACCGTGCACTTGCATCAAGACTGCACCAAGATCATTTGGCAATGCCGTATCCAGGAGGTTGCACTGAGGGATGGAAGTGTACGTGGAAAGATGCTTAAGACAGAATGCAATGACTGATAACATGCACCTCACCAGCAGAATTTTAAGCTCCTGTCGTGCTTGCATATGGCCGTATTGTCCTCCTGTGACTGGGTAAAGCTGCTGGGACAAATCCATAAAGCAACATAAAAAGCCAGGCAGAGACCAGGAGTTCTGTGTGAGTGGTCAAAGAGATGGGCATATTCTTAAAAGTGGATCTGTCATGGGCCAAGCAGAATTACTGTAGCAGAGCCTTATCTGGAGAGAAAAAGCCAGGAAAAGTAGTGGCAACATACCCAAAACTGAAGGAAAGGCATCATTCTAGCAAGCAGAAATTCTCCACTAAGAGCTTCCCAGCCTATATGCACACACTTTGTCCCCTCTTCAGAACCCTTCTTTTTTGTTTATTTGTAAAGTTGTGCCCGATCCATCACAACTCCAGGGACAACCTTCCTCCAGGCTCTCCTGTCCTCGGACTCCACCCAAGCCCACACCCACCTTCCCAGTGACCCCATCCAGCCACCTCCTCCTCTGCTGTCCCCTCCTTCTTTTGCCATCTATGGTTCCCAGCATTAGGCTCTTCTCCAAGGAGTCCTTCCTTCTCATTAGGTGGCCAAAGTATTTGAGTTTCATTTCCAGTATCTGGCCTTCTCAAGAGCAGTCAGGGTTGATCTCCTCTAGGACTGACCGGTTTGATTGCTTTGCAGTCCAGGGGACTCTCAGGAGTCTGCAAAGGAGAACCTTTCTACCCACAAGGAAATTCTCCTTGTTGCCGTTGTTGTTGCTACGTGCCCTCATGTCGTCTCCAACTTGTGGCAACCCTATGAATGGAGGCCCTCCAGAAAGCCCCGTCCTCCACAGCCCTGCTCAGTCCTTGTGAACTCAAGGCTCTGCTTCTGCAATCCCTTATTTGGTCCTCCCCCTCTGCCTTCAACTTCCCCTGGCCTTTCCCTGGCCTCCTCCAGGAGGTCTTGCCTTCTCATGAGGTGCCCCAAGCACGACAGCCTGGTTTTTGCCTCCCGGAGACTCTTCCACTCACAGGACCTGGAGTTTCCTGGTGGCCTTGAGTCCTGAGGGGCAACTTTTGCCTTCAGGGGGTGACCGGTGATGCACCATTGGTGCGGGGGGGGGGGGCAGTGCCTGGCGCTTGGAGGAGGCTCAACCTCCCCTTCCACCTCTGCCAGGAGGATGTTGTCCAGACAGCCATGGAGGACCCCCTTCTAAGTCTGTCCCCCAGGTGCATGGAGGGCGAGGCTAGAGGGGGTGCTCCCCCTGGGGCAGCACCTACCAGTATGTGAGGAAGCCGGTCTGAGGCTGGGGATGCATTGGGTTTCCTCAGCTCAGCTCAGCTCAGCTCAGCTCCCCAGGCCCAGCCCATCTGCCTCTGCCCGCAGTCTTCTCTGCACGGAGGGTTCACACGGGCGTCCAGCGGGAAGCGGGTCCAGGCGAGCCGTGAAGCCAGACTTTGCGTGCTCTGTGCAAGGAAGCCACCCACCTTTCTGCGTGTTTGCTGGCCATCTTGGCTCAGCTCCCTGCCCGGCCAGGGTTGGGGGTGGGACCGAGCACAAGAGAGACACATTCCTGGCCGCTCTTCACAGTCTGGAAGGCACCATCTCAGACACGGCATATCAAGCTTCCGTTGTGTGGGGCCTTTTATCCATGCATTTCAGTCCGTTCTGGAATGCGAAAAGCAACGCAGGAATGAAAGGGAGAGGAATGTGTGGCAGACGAGGCACGCACGGCACTCCGTGCAAAACGTGGAAGCCAGAACAAAACTGAGAAGGAACAGCACTCCCAGCAGGACGGCGGCAAGGCCAAGAAGTGCTGGGGCTCAGAACCATCAGGTAAAAGGCGCACAAACGCCACCTGTGCGTGTGGCTGGGTATCCCCCAAGGACGTGCCCAGGTCCCTCGCCCGCATGGTGGGGCAGGTGGCCTCCCAAGATTCGGGGCTCCAAAGGCAAGTTCGGGGACTCTGGCCCCGGCGTGACAACCCCTAAAACCCCCTCTGGTTCCCAGTGCATTGGTTGCCCTCCCCCCACCCCGAGAAGGGACGAGAAAGGAAAAACCTTGCAGACGGGGGTGAGCGAGAGGCCAGGTGAGCTCCTCCACATCTTAAATATATACAGCTTATAGCTTTTATTGGGGCAACTCCAACAGGCCAGAATTGGCTCCGTCTGGCCAAGCGGGGCCGGGCTCCAGGCCCCTCGATCAGCTCAAGCCCACGTGTTGTGCACATCCCACAGCCGGGGGGCCGCCACTGAGAAGGCACCTCTGCTCAGTCCTGACTTGGCACATGAATGGTGCACTTGAGGAGCCTTCCTGGCTGATCTTAAAGTTCGTGTCGGAGAGCAGCGATGGAGGTCGTCTCAGCCACCAGCACCTTACCGAGGGCTCAGAAGACGAGGCTCTGCAGCCGGGGAAGCCGTGTGCTTCCTGCAGCCCCTCTCTAAATGATCCCAGAAGGTGTGGTGGGCAGGACAGAATGCTTTGAAACATTGATGATATCTGCATTTTTTCTACGTGCTGCCAACTCTTTCTCCATCCAAATTCTGGCAGCAGCTGTGCTGGCAGTTTATTTATAGCTGATTGTTTTTATATATTTTAAAAATGCAGCAAGGTAGAGACCAGATGTTTGTTTACAAAGCACGGATCACCTTCAAAAGGCTTTGTCGAAACTAAATGATCCCGTGAAGGGCAGCAAATGAACACTAACGGTGTTAACAGGGCCAGATACCGGGTGGGTGTGGCGGGGCTCTTGCTGAGGGCTGACTCCTGCATTTTCTTGTTTAAAATTCCCAGGTCAGCACACAGAGGAGAGAAGACCAGCACACGGGCTCTGAAAGGTGATGGAGACTGTGTGCAGCAGGCAATGCCCTGTTTAATAAGGGCAAACAGAGCAGAAGGAAAGGGCCAGTTCTCAGCCCGTGGCTTTATTTATTTAGGAGACGTCTATGCCGCCCCATTTGCTGAAGCCTCGGGGCAGCTCACATCCATAAATAAACTTCCATAAAATAAAATAAATTAACAGTATGAATTAAGTCACTCTGGCCAAAGAATAAAATGAATAAATACTATTAACAATTAAAATGACATTTGACTAAAAAGGTCTTCACCTGGCGCTGAAAAACAAATAACGATGGCGCCAGGTGGACCTCTCTGGGGAGCGCATTCCATAGATTGGGCGCCACCGCAGAGAAAGCCCTCCTCCGAGTACTTACTCTCCTAATTTCCTTCACGGAGGGTTCCCGGAGAAGGACCTCTCCTGCAGATTTCAACATATATGGACGTAAGCGCTCCTTCAGGTAACCAGGACCCAAGCCGTTTAGGGCTTTATAGGTCATAACTAACACCTTGAATTGGGCCCGGACTTCAATGGGGAGCCAGTGAAGCTGATGGAGAACTGGAGTCATGTGAACATAACGCCCAGTCCCTGTCAGCAGCCTGGCAGCCCTATTTTGAACCAATTGAAGTATCCAGACCGTCTTCAAGAGTAGCCCCATGTAGCACACATTACAGAAATCAAGTCGTGAAGTCATCAACGCGTGTGTCACTGTCACCAGGCAGTCGTACTCCAGGTGGGGCGCAGCTGATGGATCAGCCAAAGCTGAAAGGAAGCGTTCCTTGCCACCGCTGTCACCTGAGCTTCCAGTGAAAGCTCTGGGTCGAGGAGCACTCCCAAGCTGCGAACCTTGTCCCTAAGAGGGACTGCAACCCCATTCAGGACTAGGTTCAATTCACCCTCCCCGAAGCCCGATCCGCCAACCAACAGGACCTCCGTCTTGTCTGGATAGAACTTCAGTTTATTGGCCCTCATCCAGCCCATTACCTCGGCCAGGCACCGGTTCAGCACAGCCACTGCCTCACCTGGATTGGTGGAAAATGAGAGGTAGAGCTGGGTATCATCAGCATACTGATGATTCCGCAGCCCACACCTCCTGTTGACCTCTCCCAGCGGTTTCATGTAGATGTTAAACAGCAAAGGGAACAAAATGGACCCCTGTGGTACTCCATGGCATAGCTGCCATGGCGCAGAGCCATAGTCCCCCAGCACCACCTTCTGGAATCAGCCATTGAGATAGGAGCGGAACCACTGCAGGGCAGTGCCTCCGACCCCCAATCCCGTTAGCCTATCCAGAAGGATACCATGGTCAATGGTATCGAAAGCCGCTGAGAGGTCCAGGAGAACCAACAGGGACACACTCCCCCCTGTCCTTCTCCCTGCACAGGTCATCTTACAGGGCAACCAAGGCAGATTCAGTACCGTAACCGGGTCTGAAGCCAGACTGAAATGGGTCCAGATAATCAGTTTCATCCAAGAGTGCTTGGAGTTGTCCCGCCACCACCCGCTCCAACACCTTGCCCGGAAACGGGATGTTGGCCACTGGTCTATAATTAGTGGCCATCTCTGGATCCAGTGACGCTTTCTTCAGGACTGGTCGGACTACCGCCTCCTTTAAAGAGGCAGGTACCCGACCCTCCCTCAGAGAAGCGTTAACCACTTCCAAGATCCAGATCCCAATCCCGTGCTTGGCATTGTTTATTAACCAAGATGGACAAGGGTCCAATAGGTAAGTGGTGGGACGTACTCGTCCAAGCACCTTGTCCACATCATCAGGCCGCAATAACTGAAATTCATCCATTAATTTTGGACCAGACAGCAGCATTGGTGTCTCCCCAGAAACCTCTGAGTCACTAGTAGAGTCTAGCTCGTGACGAATCTGAGCGATTTTCTCCCTGAAATGCTTGGCAAAGTCGTCACAGCAGGCCTTCGAGGGTGGAACCAGATCTTTCTTAGGGCCAGGGTGGACCAGGCCTTGTACCACTCGAAAAAGCTCCGCCGGACGGCATTTTGAAGAGGCAATGGAAACGGAAAAGAATTTCTTTTTCGCCGCCCTCACCGCCACAGCATAGGCCCGATAATGGGCTCTTAAGTGTGTTCGGTCAGATTCATCCCGTGATCTCCTCCACCTACGCTCTAGCCGTCTCCCAGCCTGCTTCATCGCCTGCAATTCAGGTGTATACCAAGGGGAAGAGTGGGCTCTGCCCGGTGGGAGAGGACACTTAGGAGCGATCATGTCAACAGCCCTAGTCATCTCCCTGTTCCATAGTTCGACCAGAGCCTCGACAGGAGCACCATTCTTGTCAGCCGGAAACTCCCTCAGGGCCTTCAGGAATCCGTCCGGATCCATTTGGCTCCATGGGCAGACCCACACAATTGGGTCCACACCCTTACAGAGGGAGAGGCTGCTCTCGAGCACAAACCTCACGAGGAAGTGATCTGACCATGACAGGGGTGTCAGACATAAATTCCTCACCCTTAGACCACCCTCTTCCTGCCCCGTCGAGAAAACCAGGTCCAGAGTGTGTCCATGTTCATGGGTTGGGCCAGTGACATGTTGAGACAGCCCCATGGCCGTCATGGAGGCCATGAAGTCCTGATCCGCCCCGGTCAGACCAGTCTCGGCATGGAGATTGAAGTCCCCCAGGACCAACATCCTGGGGGTCCTCAACACCAGGTCCGAGACGATCTCCGTCAGCTCAGGCAGTGAGACTGTTGGGCAGAAGGGTGCACGGTACACCAACAGAATCCCCAATCTGTCTCGATCACCCAACACCAAGTAGAGGTACTCCAGCCCTGGTCTTGAAGGGACTGGAAGACCCATGAGGGAGATGGAGGCTTGGTAAACCAAAGCAACCCCCCTCCCCTCCTCTCCAGGTGTGGACGGTGCTGAACCAGATACCCAGGCGGGCACATTTGAGAGAGGGCGACATCCCCCCCCACTCCTGCCCAGGTCTCCGTTATGCAAGCCAGGTCGGCCCCCTCATCCACAATCAAGTCATGGATGAGGGAAGATTTATTGTGGCACTAAGCAGCAGCACCGTCAGGCCCAAGGGGCAGTTGACAAGACTACCTTGAACCCTCTGGCTGGGGGCAGAACCAGAAGGAGGGACGGGTGTCAGCCATCTGTCCCTCCTTCTTCTACGCGGACACATTAAGCCCCCACCGCTGTAACGTCCATTGCCCGTGACCACCCCAATGGCGGCGCCCATGCACCTCCCAGGAAACTCAACTGTCAACATGGCCAGGAACGACTCCATAAAAACAGATTAAAATACAATAAAACTTTAAAACAGTAAAAAACTCCCCATCTACCCCCCCGATACAAAATTCAAAATTCCACCCACCGACCTAGCCCCCCGCCAGCCCAGCCCCGCATGGCCACAAACGGCCACAAACGGCAGCGACCGCCCTTTGGCCATCGCCCTTCTGCCGCTGGCCAGAGGCCACCAGCCCCAGGCCGCGTCCGGCGGGTTAAGCCGGCGCCTGCCCACGCACCCCCCCACAATCCAGCGTTGCTCTCACCAACGCCGGCGGGGGAGGAGCAGAGAGGGGCTCAGAAACCTGCCTGGCGGCGAGATGGCGGTGCCCTCCTCCGCACCATTGACGGTGGCCCTGGCATGGCCCTGTCATCCTCTGTGCCTGAGGTGGCTAAGACACATCACAGTTTCACTCAGACATTTACCTTGCAATGGCTCTGAAATCATAAGTTGCTTCCAGAGAAAATACAGAAAGATGAAATATCCATGCGCCTGCACACACATAAAATCTGAAACCTGGAAATTCCGGAAGTGATCACAGACTGTTACGAGGGGTGTTCAATGTATTCTTGGTATCAGCATGAAGAAAAAGGAATAATAAATTGAAACAATTTTTATTTTTCAATGTAATCCCCCATAACTTCGATACACTTATTACATCTAAAAATTAGCTTTTCAATTCCCTGTAAAAAATACCCTTCCTCCTTGTCTAAAAAAATGTGTGTTAATTGCCGCCTTGAGCTCTTCATCATCTGAAAATCACTTTCCACGAAGATCTTTGTTTAAATTCGGGAATAGGTAGTAATCACTGGGGGCCAGGTCCAAGCTATAGGGTGGGTGGTTTATTTCTTCGAAACCTGCGCCGTGTGAATGGGCGCGTTGTCATGAAGAAGCAACACACCTGCGATCAGTTTTCCCCGCCTTTGTTCTTTAATTGCTTCTCTTAAATTACACAGAGTGGTTGCGTAAGATGCTGCGTTTATGGTTTCACCTTTTTTCATGTACTCGATCAATAAAATTCCCTTTGAGTCCCAAAACACTGTGGCCATGATTTTTCCGGCCGATGGAGTGACTTTGAATTTCTTCGGAGGGTCATCACCTTTTTTATGCTACTGCATGGACTCCTGCTTACTTTCAGGGTCATAGTGATGAACCCAAGTTTCATCTCCAGTAACAATCCGGTTGAAAATACTCGATGGATCTTCACCACAGAGCTCTAAAAACTCCCCACAGCACTCATCTCGCACTTGTTTCTGAGGCGCCATGAGCATTCGCGGCACCCATCTTGCACAGACCTTGGAAAGGTTAAGATGGTCATGAAAAATAGTAAATATAGTACCAATGGATAGGTTTGTCATCTCTGCTAACATTTTGATTTTTATTTGGGCATCTTCCAATACAAGTTTCTCAATTTTTTTCACATTTTCTTTCGCATTGGCAGTGACTGGCCCGCCCGAGCGAGGGTCATCTTCAATGCTTTCTCTGCCCCTTTTAAATTCACTTGACCACTTCTGAACAGTAGATATTGAAGGTGCAGAGTCCTGGTAAACAGCCACCATCTCTTCGCGAATGATTTTTTGACTTTTTCCTTGTTTTGTAAGGAACTTAATCACAGCGCGGTGCTCGATTTTCTTCAACATTGTTGCATCAGTCATTATGGTCGTCTTTCACTGAGGATTACTAGGGAACTAATGATCACACCTATTTGAAATTTTGCGTGTATACCCTCAGATAGTGCCATTAGCTAATTAAATAATTAAATTACCCTCATCAATTGCAAATCAACCCGATACCGAGAAAACATTGAACACCCCTCGTAACTGTCTGCTGAGGGGGGGCAGAAAACCGAGGGGGGAGAAAATGGAATGGAAACACTTGGAGACTTGCTGAGGTGGCTTTTTAGCAGCAGAAGAAAGCTTTCTCTTTCCCTTGCCATTACATAGTTGATGGGGGAAAAGAGAAGAGGGGCCTTAGCTGCCTGGGGGGCCATTTTGGGGAGGACATAGAATGGAGTGGACTGAATAGGGCAAGGGGATTTGTTCCCCTTCCCCCAGCACCATGTCATTAATGTGTGGGAGGAGCGGCTTCTTACGAAATGCTTTACAGTGATGGCCTCCACTCCCACTAATTGGCTCGTTACAGCTTTGTCTTGTGCAAGGAAGGAAGGGAAAGGAGGGCGACAATAAAATGAACTGCAGGATGTGTTGTTCGCCGCCTCCGTTGTGCTGATTGAGGGCCACTGCGGGGAGAAGGGCCCAGGCACGCGATCCCGTGGGTGCTCCTGGGGCTCCCTGTGGGGAGGGGGACGCAGGGTGCACGCCTGGCTTTGCCCGTGTCCCTGGCCTCATCCTGGCAACTCCGGCTGGTGCTCCCGGTGGCCAGCTGGGCAAAACAGCCACTTGCCAGAGCTTGCCCCCTCTGCACATGCACCATCGCCCTTCCTATCCCCACCTCAGTCCATAGCAGTTTAAAGGAACGCTCACCTTTAAATCCATATTTTAAAAGCATGTATATTCAAACATATTTTCCCCTGAAATATGCCTCTTGACATTCATTTTTATACTTTTTCTGAAGCAAGCTGTCAGAACACTCTGGCTGTGCAAAAACTGTCAGATATCCATGTTCCTAGCCATACATTCATCCGTCCAGGAGGCGCAAATCAGGTCGGCTCATGTCAGAAATTTCAAAGTCTGCCTTCCTCAGGCATCTCTCACTGGAAAGACCTTTCCGTGAAGCCCTGGCAAGAGAAGCTGCCAGTCAAATAGGCCTGTGCATGGATTAGCTGCTACTGGCGCATGGCAGGAGAATTTAAGATTGGAAAGGAAGGGTTCTGCTCGTAACTTTTTCACAGTGTGCAGCAAAAAGGCATCCCCTCGCCCTCCAGCTAAAGTGCAGTACTTCCTGATGCCTAGCAAATCAGATGCAGATTCCCATTTGCATGGTCGGGTCACCCGGGCTCCCCTGCCCTGCGCCCCCATTTGCCTTTAATTGGCAGACCTCGTGTTTTTCTAGGAAACCAAGTGGATTCTGTTAGCCCAGGAGAGAATGCAGAAAAGTTAGACTCGGCCAGTTGATGTGCTGGGACCACTTCCTCCCACATGATTTGGACTCCACCGGCACCAGCCAGCATGAATGATGGCCAGGAACGCTGGGCATTGTCATCGAAAGCGTCTGGAGGACTTTGGACTGGGGAATCTTGAAGTATCTCTGACACAATCTATTTGCACCACACACTAAGTGCAGAAATCTTGCAATGGCAGAGGCCCTGAAAGACAGCTCTCTGGACTGTGTGTGTGTGTGTGTGTGTGTGTGTGTGTGTGTGTGTGATTATTTCACCCTACTCCATAGGATTAGTATCCAAAGTCCTGCAATACTTGGAAAAACTCAACATGCCAAACCTTTGCACCCCGGGATGGTAGAGTGCTATGATTGCAGCACTGCCATGCAGCAGTTCCGAAAATGGGTGCTAAGCTGGATTTGGTCTCACACGACCTGAGTGACCCCCGCCATCACTCCAGGCGTTTCTCCAAAGGTCTCATCGCCACTGGTCATCTCAGAGGCAAGGGAGCTTCTTTGGTTCCAACAAGTGGAGAAGCCACTGGCTTGAGCTCCGGCTCACTGGACCATAAGGGCAGTCTCTCCTTCTTTGAAACACAAGGGGAGCCCTGCTGGATCTGGGCAAGTCCACACTTGTGTCAACACAGTGGTCAACCAGTTGTGGGGCACGGAACTCCTCCGAGAAAACATGCTGCTCCAGAGTTTCTTTTCACAAGACTTGGTTGTTGCACATCGCTGAGTCCACCCAGAGCGAGGTGTCGCGCATTCACTAGCTCCTCTCAGCCTCCAGCCCCCTTGCACCCTTTTCTTCTGCACCATCCTGAGGGAGGCACCATGATCTCTCACCTGCCAGCGCTCCTCCTGTTTCTTGCCAACAGAACCTCCTGCCTCCATTGTCTCCTGCTCTCAAGACCCCAGGCAGCCCTGGTAGTTGCAGGATCACAACCCATCTGCGGCAGCTGCCAGGGCTCTCTCGAGCTCCGCTTGGGAGCCCTGGGGGAAGAGCTATATGAGAACTGGCTCTTCTCCCCAGAAGCTGCCTTGGGAATGAAGGCTTCCTGAGCTGCTGGTGCTCCTGGTCTGAGGACCTCTGGGCCCTGCTCTGGCCCTGCTCCAGCCCTCAAGGTGCCTGCTTCCCCTGGCTCGTCTCCTCGGTTCCCTGACTCCTGGCTGGTCTGACCACGCTTGTGTCTTGAACAGTCTCTGCCCTGTGCTTCAGCTCCCGGCTCTGACCTTTGCAAGGCTTTACTGCGCCCTCGGACAGACCCTTGTGCAGCACCCTGGTTGCCTGGCTTCCGGCGCTCCGTCTGCTTGTCTGCTCTATACGCCCTGGATGCTGACACCCACCAGCCGGCACCACTTCTTCAGGGGGAGGTGCAGATCCTGCTCAGGGCCCAGGGCCTCCCCCTGTTCTCTCATTGGTAGCCTGGGGCTCTCGTCAGCCCTGACTGCCGGCTTCGCCTCTTGCTGTGCGATCTCCCCATTCCCACGGGCGGCTGGGTGGGCGCCTCCGCTCACCTGGACTGGTGAGTCCCCTCCTCGTCCCCTGACCTTGTTCTGATCCTGCCATCTGCTGACATTCCACAACACCTTCATTTTCACCGTCCGAGCACAGATTCCCACCAAAGCCAAAGCCAGGCAAGGCATGTTCTGGCAGCTTGTCCACGTGCTCGCGCACAACACAGTTGTCCTAAAGAAAGCCACAAGCCGCGTGAGGGTGCAGCGGCCCCTGCTGCCCAGCTTCAGGAGGAGGCTGGCCCCCCACCAGGCGGCTTCACGTCACTCTGGCAGCCATCCACTCCCCTCCCCGCTTCCTAAACCCCACCGCAGGGACTGCCTGCAACCAATGGAGCCAGCCATCTTCTGCCAGAGGGGAAGGCACTGGGGGAGGCACTCCGGACCCGAAGACCCAGCCAGGAGGCCAAAAGCTGCCTTCCTGTACCAGTGAGAAGGAACGCTTCCTTCTGCCCACCCAGCACCCCCAGGCACAGCTCCCCCCAGGGTACCTTTGCAGAGGGAAAGGGGGGGTTCCACCTGCAGAGGAAGGAGGCAGCCGTTGCTTCGGGCAGCAGCTCTTGGGACCCTCCCACGCCCCTCCCTGAGGACCGCAATCTTGTATCCGGGTCACGATGGTCCTCGTGGGATGGGGACCACCACGCCTCCAGCGGAGATTCCTCGGCTTCCTGGCAGAGTGACTGATGGAGTGCATATTGGGGAGACCCATCTGCGTTCAGCCAAAGGCCACATGCATCTTGAAGAAGCCCATGCAGTGCATGTCCTGGGGTTGGGGTTGGCCAAATGCAGAGGGGTTGGGAGCAAAAAGATCCAGCTTAAAGCTCATGCTGCCTGCAACGATGCTCTGGGAGAGGCACTCGTCCTTTGCGCATGGGGCGTGTTCTTCGGGAAAGCTGGGAAACCAGCAGAACACTGGTGGATGAGAGAAAGGATTGAATCTGTGGGAAAGGGGGCAGGTGGGGCTGGAAGTGGGGCAGGTGGGGCTAAGGTTCCCCACCCACTGGACTCTGCTGTACTCCCCACTGGCCATTGCATGTTCTTACTGTGAAGTAGGCAGAGTGCGGAGAAGAGCTGGTCACCTGCACTGTGTGTCTTGCAATGCAATAAAAAAGAAAAATTGTGCAGTGACCTTAAGTGACATGGAATGAAATCAAATCTGTTGCAAATTCATTGAGCATAAAAGGGTACTTTTTGACATTTCAGAGCGAGATGCGCTGAAAAAAACTATGTTTCTACTCAATCATATTGTATTCCCTCAACCCTTCTTGCCGCCATAAAATGCCACACTGGTTATGAATGTTAATGATGCCATTAAAAATGGCTTGGGCAGCAAACATTGATTTTTCAACAAACACAAATTATTTAGAGGCACCGGAAATGGAAATGAATGGATATAGAAATGCACCCCGGAGCTCCAGGCTCGGTGGCTCACAGGGATCGGTGGCGCTTCCATTGTGAGAAATCGGGAGGATAAACAGTCGGGCTGGAGGGTGATGGGAGAAGCAGCAAGGGCAAGAAGGAACATGGGAAGATTTTGAGTGATGAAAAGCAAACCTCCCACAAAAAGATTATGGATGAAGTAATTATGGATGTGCAGCCCTGTTTACACAGCCTGAAAAACATGGACACCCAAACTCTGGCAGTATCTACATGCACAAAATGAGTTTTAAGAGCTTCAGGAGCTCAGCAGCCAAGTCAGAATTATTAATGAACTTGTTGGTGCAACTTTATTGGAAACTGGACTTGCTCCCAATTAATAAATCTGTAAATACAAACCCATTTATTAAATTTGAGCATGACAGGGGATCATTCTTCTTGGTCTGCTCATATGAAACAATGCCAGGAACGACAAAACCTGGACTAGGCAGCCTCCTAATATATCCACGTATCGCAGGCCTGTGGCTGTAGAGAAAACAGTCATGTCACTCTAGGGGGCCCTAAAAAAACGGAAGAGCAGGTATCCTGAACTTTATTTACTCCATATCATTTACTCTTTATTGTTTGTGTCCTATTCTTCATCCAGGAAAAAATAAACTGAGAGTGGTTTACAACAGTGAGTAAGGATTAATAAGCCTCCCTTCAGGCATTTAATCTAAGATACATGACACAAGAGGAAAAGAGACTGGGGGGAGAAGGAAAACACAAAACACGAGCACTTCGCAGCAGAGTCTTTCTGAAAGCGGCCCCCTGCTGCTCTTCCTTTCCTGGCTGCGCTGTGGGTTCAGTTGCTCTCCCCCTTGGGAGGAAAGAAGGCATGCTCTGGGGATGCGTCAGTTAGCAACTGGACCACAGACCGAGTCGGAGACTGGTTGAGGACAGCAGGCATCCTGCAGAGAGCAAAGACCACTTCCATGCTCCTCCCAACCTGCCAAGCGTCCCAGCCACCCATTCTGGCAGTCCAGCTGCAGCCCTTTGGAGAGGGAAGGGAAGAGATGCACGATGCCTTGGCAGCTCTGGTCATTGCCCCCTCTTGCCCCAGGATGCCTCCCCGGCCCTTGTGACCCTGAAGAAGCGCCCAACATGGCTCTCCGCACACCGGCTTCGCAAGGGCAGCTTGGGGTCCAAGCGCAGTTCCCCAGCGTCAAGATCAGAGCAGTTTTCCAGCCTCCGGGCCGAGAATGCCAACAACCCTGCAGCGCCCTGGATGCCACAGCCTTCCCCACCAGGGGGATGGGCCCCGACGGGGTTTCCCTGGATGGCAGAAAGCAGTCCCAGCACTGCATCAGTGCATCCCCACAGTGCAGTCTGATCTTCATTCCCCCCCCCCGCCCCCCCGGAGGCAAGGCGCTTCTTCGCAATGGGACCCTGCGTGGAATTCTTCGCCCAAAAGCTCCCCGAGGACCCGCGAGTCTCGCCTTTCCTGTGCCACTGCGCTGCTCTCAAGTGCCCCAACAATGTAGCCAAAATCTGGACAAGATGCCACAGGAGACTCGCTCCATGGAAGAGAGTCACCTGCAGAGCCAGGGCTGGGGGCGGAGCCCTTGGACGCATGTCATTGGTTGACTTTGCACATGGAAGTCCTGCCTTTTGCCCCCCGCTTCTACCCTCATCCTGTTGGGGCGGTGATGATCTGGCAGCATCCGGTTCATTTCGATTCATCGGACCCCTTTCCCCTGCTTGGCTCTGGCTTAGGAAACAAGCAAATGCTCGCAAAGGCGAGCCGGACTCCTCTTGTGCAAGCCGGCAACCTCCTCCCAAAGGCATGTGCAGTGCATGCAAAGGCACATGTGCAGAGGAGGGACTCTGGCAGCCACCCAGGTGAATGCTCAGTGCCAAGCTGGACTCATGACTGCAAAAAAACAGGCCGAAGTCCCGGGAGCCGAGCCAAGGCAATCGGACAGGTTGTGCCCCCACCCGCCCTGCCGACCCAGATTCCTCACCCACCCCTAACGACCCCCTGTAAGGAGGCTTGCTCTGGAAGCCAGCGAGTAGCCCAAACCACCGTCCGAATCACAGTGACCAGGAGCCTGATTTGGCTAAGGCACTTTGCATCCCGATTCAAGGATGTTCAGCACGGAGCAAAACCAAGCCTGTTACAAGCGGCGTGCGGCCTCTAGACCAGGATAATGAGCTAGGGATGCGGACATTAAACAAGCTGAAGGCAACTTGTGCGCCCCTCCCCTGTGGCCATGTGGGTTCCCTGAACAGGGCAGGGCACGCTCCGTGGGCCTCCAGCATTACCAGGCGAGCAGGGCATCACTTCGCATCCCCGAGCCAAGGGCAAAGACAATCCCGCTTCTTGTGGCTTTCTCCCCTAGTCTACAGTCTGTCCGTGTGCCCACAGCAGCTCAGCACCCTTCCTGGGAGATGGAGGGTCACAGCTACTCCAGCCAGGCTGAAGATCTGGGCTCTCAGCAGCTGTTCTCGGAAGAGTATATTTGGGGAAGGCAGCTCCGAGCCAATGAGCTGGCTTGGCATGCCCTCCGGAAGCTATCCTGACTTTCAGAGAACGGGAGACTTCACAACATTTCCTGTTGAACCTTGACAACTTACCATTTTTCCAGGAGATTCCCCAGAATACAGGAATCTTCTGACCTTCATGGCCCAGTACAGACCAAGTGGCAGCCATTCCAGCCCCCTAACCATAGCATCAGACTTGCTCTGTGGCCTCTTTTTAATCCCTCGCATGGACTGGAACCGGAAGTTTTCTTCCTGCTACAGCGAGCAAGCCATACGAATGGGCTCCTTTATTGATACATTGCATTTCTATTCCACCTTTCTTCCACAAAGAAGCAGCAGACCTGGGATCCCCAGAAAGACCCCCATCCACGACGTGGCCAGGCCCAGACCTGCTTAGCTTCAGCAGAACAGTTGCATCACATGCCTCAAAGCCACAGTCCCACTCCCCTTTCGTAGTGCAGATCCTCCTTACCTGGGGTAAATCCCAGAACGAACTTTTGTGGACAGCTGCTTCCTCTTACTCCTCCTTCTCGAAGGGGCCAGACACCACCTGTGTCACCTCCCTCTCCAGCTACCCTGCTTGTCCAGGTGATCTGATGATGCCCGCTGAGTGAAAACACAATTTTCTTTTCAGCATCCCAGCTCCAGGCAAAAGGAAACTGACAATAAGAATAATTTGTTGGTGGAATGTTGATAAAACTCCAGTTATTGCAAGCAGTAAATTAAATATGGACACTTTTCTACCTTTATTTCCCACCCAGGGAACAATATCCACTCACAGCAAACTCCACTGAGAGGCAGGAATATAGAACGATCCATCAGCGTCAAGAGTTTTAGCGGGAAGCCCATAAAAATTAAGGAATAATTTTTCAGCGCAATAAAGGGTTTTATGGATGTGGAAAACAAGAAACACTGAATAGTTTCTGCCCCGAGGAGCCTGTTGCACAATCATGGCATGGAAGCGGGGGGGCTTTCTTGCCCTATTTTTAATTTACCAGGCTCTTGTAAATGACAAATTAAAGGAAGAATAGCAGTTCCAAACAGCCTCTTTGTATTATGGCTTCGCTGCTTACAAATAACCATATTTTGCTTAGTGAGGGTACCTGTTGTTCAGGCTTCTCCCAGCTGGAATTCTCCAGTTGTGTTACACTTGAGAACTCGGGGTCCTATAGAGTTGGGGGAAGAGATTCTATCAAGTTCCAATGAAATTTGAACATGAACATGGTAGGCATGTCATGAGTGGAGCTGGCTGGAGCCAGGGGTCAGACTAGATGGCCCAGGAGGTCCCTTCCGACTCACTCTGTTTCTGTGTTTCTCAATAGTTGTGCATGTCTGTCTCTTTCTGACCCTGCTCTATTCTTGGGCTTTCTCTGTTCTCTTAGGGAGCCCCTGATGCAGATGAGAGAACCTTGAATTCACCAAGGTTCACTCAAAGCTTGACTGCTGCAGCCCCGCTTGCAATTAGGGCCCCTCAAATGTGGAAATTGTGCATTTTGAGGAAGTGTGCCCCCAAAGGCACGTGTGCCCCCACAGACACCTTTGCAAAGTGTGCTTTCTTCAAATGTCAGTGCAAATGTGGGGGTCATGTGAGCTTGTTCAGGAAACAGGCATTTGCATTCAACGGTGAGAATGGGAGGACAAAGGAGAAGCACCCCAAAATTCTCACACACCCCGTGGGGTGGGTGACGGAGGATACGCAACCCAAGAGATGAAGCTGCCCAGTCCCAGAACTCTGGCTGTGGACAGGTCTGAGCTGACTGCTGTTTGTGCTTCTGCACATGGGAGGGGAAGCTTTAGCAGGACCGGCCTTTCATTTCCAGGGAAGGTTTCTGAT
This sequence comes from Varanus komodoensis, assembly GCF_004798865.1. NCBI lineage: Eukaryota > Metazoa > Chordata > Lepidosauria > Squamata > Varanidae > Varanus > Varanus komodoensis. The sequence continues at coordinate 2,526,930 of NW_025336360.1, read as the reverse complement.
CTGCCACCCCTGTGATTTTGGATTCACGCTCCCATCTTCTGTGGGTCAGTGCCCAGGACTTGCAGAATGCTATGAAGGGGCTTCTTCTTCTCTGAGCCAAAGGTGCTGTTGGAAGCACCCACTCGGTCTTTAGGCGATGCACATATGGTTCCTCTGAGGAGGGAAAATGCCCAAAATTGATATCTGTGTCCTGAGATATATATATATAGGGAGGCAGGGAGCCAGCAGGAAAAGGAAAGAGAGAAATGAATGAACCCTACAAGCAACCGAACACTGCAGCCAGATGAGCTCTGGATGCTCAAATGACACCATCAAATTCTCTGATGAAACAGATCTGTCTAAGCCCAGGCAATGCCCAGAAGACCATCCGATACTTCAGACTTCCAGATCTGATGTCAGAGACAGAGCTCCAACATTGGTCCTGGGCACTGAGTGGGAATTGTCCTCTGCCTGCTCAAAGCCCACATGAAAAGTGAGGGCACGGGGTCTCTTCAGCCTGGAGGAGAGGAGATTCCGAGGGGATCTGTTGGCGACATCCAGGTATGTGAGGGGGTGTCACAGGGAGGTGGGTAGAGACCTGTTCTCCCCTGCAGAGAAAGGCAGGACGTGCTCCAACAGAGCAAAGCTCAGGGAGCCAAGGTTCCATTTGGATGCCAGGAAGAACTTCCTGACATTTAGGACACCGAGGGCGTGGAATGGGCTTCCACGGGAGGTCGTTGAGGCCCCATCGGTGCAGGTGTTCAAGGATAGGCTGGACATGGTGGGCATGTCGTGAGTGGAGCCGGCTGGAGCCAGGGGTCAGACTAGACTGCTGACTCACTCTGTTTCTATGTTTTATGTTTCTATGGAAAGAACTACACCAGCTGCCCCTCTGAGAAAGGGTAAATGCAGAGGTTTTGCAGCAGAGAGAGAAGGGAAAGGGAACCATCAGGATATGATGTCGTTCAGCCAGGGATATGCAAGGAATTGGTTTTGTGCAGATTTGTCTGTCTTGGTTTGAAGAGCTATGTGTTTCCAGATAAGTTTCTGAGTGCCGCAGTTTCGCACATCTGCAAGCCCCCACAACCTCCCGGAGTCTCTTAAAGTGGAAAGCTGGAGCTTGCTGAACAGCCATGGCCGGAGAGTGATTGTGGTCCAAAGGGATCTAGCTGCACAGCAGTAGGAAGAGGCACTGCACAGCAACGTCCAGAGGGTCAGCGCCAGACCTGTGCAAATCCTCTGGACCGAAAGAAAGATGAAGAGGGGGGAGCTGGATCACACGACGCCAACGCATTCCCTAAAAGCAGAAAGGACGACCCTGAGGCCGCCCTACGTCAGACACACCATGAGCAGGAGAAACACCCTGGAGAAGACAATCATTCTGGGGAAAGTCTGAGGCAGAAGAGGGAACGGAAGACCATGGAAGAGATGGATGGACTCCATAGGAAGACACGGCCTTGAATTCCAAACGGCTGAGCAGGGACAGCACCCTTGGGAGGGCTCCACTGACAGGGTCACCCTAAGTTAGAGTCAACTTGATGGCACATGGTATCAACATTAGGAAAAACCGCTGCACAACTGAGCCAGGAGTCCGGAGGATCGGAGGCAGAATCCACACCACAAATCCTGGACTGAGGACTAAGGCTACCCGTTGACCCCCGAACTGGGACGCCCGCTTCTCAAGCTTGGTTTTGCGGGGAAAGTGCTGATCCGAGTGAAAGGGGCCCTGGGTTTGGCCCCAGATCCCTTGCTCCACCTCGACAGCCCACAGCAGCTCTGGGTGCCCTGTGGGAGGAAGCACAAACTGCTTTCTTGAGAGAGCTTCTGCAGACACACCAAAACTGGCAGCCTTGAGTGTTGATTCTGGGTGGCATATCGCTGGCACTCACTCCAGGAGCTTTTCAGTGGATGAATCCACAGAGGGGTGCACTTCCATTTTGCAGACTACGGCTCCCATCTGACCCAACCAGCACATGGAAACAGCTGTTTCGGGTGTGATCTGACGACCAAATGGGGCGGGGGAGAAACCACGCCTTGGCCGCATAGCAGCTGCTGCAGTACGTGCCCTTCCTGCAAGTGCTCAGATTCTGAAGAAGGACGGCTCCAGTAGACAGCAGGCCCCTTCTTCCCACTGCAGGAAAGAATCTCTCCCTCCCCTTCCTTGGCCTCGGAGGAAGCCGCCTCAGAATCAGCCGGGGCCGACAACAACAGCAATTTGTCAAGAAAAATCGATTCCCCGGAGCCCCATCCACCCTTCTCGCTTGTGGGGCCAAGTGTCTTCCCAAGAGCAGCTCTCTCTCTGCCAAGGTTCTCCAGAGAACGGCCGTCTTTGCTCACCACCTGTCCTGTGGGAACCTCAGCAGAGCAAGGAAACGCCAGGCGGTAGAACCGGCACCCAGCCGGGACCTCGCTGTCGCGGCGTAGGATGGCTAGCCAGCCATGAAGCCCACGGAAGCTGCCGAGCAGGACTGCGGGAGGCAAGCGACCCACTCTTCCAAATGAACGTGTGGGGCACGTCCTCTTTTATTCTCCCCTCTCTGCATGTCTAAGGGCAAGGGGAGCATTTGCTGTCACCTCCGTCAGATGCATGAGACTAGCCAGGCTTGTTCAGTAGAATAAGGTGAGGCTGAAGTTGATGCACTATAAATGCCACATCGACTCATTGGAGAAATGCTGGGGGGGGGGGGGGGCACCCCCCCTTTCAACCAGATCACCAACTGCCCGAGAATGGGGAAAGGCACCCCCCACACACACTGGTTGTCCTCCAGCAGAAACAGCCTTTGTGAGTGTCCGAGACGTCGTGGGCGTTGGACTCAGCCAAGCATAGACACAACATGGGGGGCATGGTTGCCAAAGGGCCCCTGGACACCCCCTCCAAATTTTAAAAATAAAACCGGCTCATTTTCCTACTGGCAGTGGAACGGGATTCTGTCGGTGCTGAAGACTGTGAGCAGGTGTCTTGAGGGCTCAGGACTCCACACTTTGCATGTGCACCATCTTCGGGGGAAGTTGCTAGTCGTTGGCCACACTTCCCGTGGCAGCCACTTCGGTGTGGTGCTCAGGACAGCTTCTCAAGCTGCCAGAGATGCCCATCGCATAAAAAGGCTGCCTAGCCCCAGTTGCGGATGGTCTTCAAGGCCCCCTTCCATGCTGTGATGCTGCAACCTGGTCTCCTCCAGCAAAACGGAAAGAGAACCAATCCAGCATTTGTCTTCGCTATTCGTACATGACAAAAGCCCCATGCCAGTGCTCACCTGCTTACACACAGGGCAAAGATGGAGGGGGGACACGTAGCCCTGCCCCCAACATCGCCACCCTCCCAGTAATCAGCCGGACCTTTCTTCTGGGCACAGAGGCCTGCAAAGGTCCCTGGAAGTGCTCCAGCTGAGCACGCTTGCAGAAATTTCATTATCACAAATCCTCTCTGATCCACGAAGAATAGAGGGGTGAAAGCTCATCTCCCTGTGCACGGGAGATGACTTCTGCGAAGTTCCTGAGGTCTCACCTTATCTTTCCTTTCTTTTTGCTAGAAAAAGGAGCGAGCTGTTTCTGTAAGCAGGGACTGAGCTGTGCGAAGCAACACGTCCGAGAGGCAGGCAGAAGATCCCTCAGCGTGAGGCTTCGTGGTCACCTCACCCCAGCGGATGAGCTCTCACTGCACAAACGGGAATGCGAGACCCGGAGACGATCAGGCCAGGAACCCCTCTAGTCCAGCTTTCTGTCCACACAGGGGCCCATCGACTGCATTTGGAAGCTCACAAGCAGGACAGAAGCGAGAACGTGCTGGTGCTGGGACCATCAGGCTGCCATTGAAGCGAGGCACGGCTGTCGGCGTTCTATGCCTCCCAACAGATGGGGCAGGAAGCAACAGTCACGCCATTCGGAAGAATAAAATGCAGAATATGCAGGCAGGACATCTGCAATGCAAAGCTCCGAGCAGGATTTAAAGGAACGCCAGCACCTCCAACTGGCTCAGTGCAACAAGATCTGTGAAAAGAGGCAGCTGACGCAACAGCCCCTGGGCCTGTAATTTTTAATTTGCTTTAATTACCTCTGGGGCCTGGTCTAGCCAGGGCATGCCACCTTCGACTCGAGGATACTTCAGAGGAAATGAGGCCCCCTGTGTCGAAGATTCTGCACCGTCGGTTGAATGAAAGATTGGAATGTGGGTGCAGGTGATGCCACCTCCGGTGGAAGCCCATTCCACGCCCTCGGGGTCCTAACCGTCAGGAAGTGCTTCCTGGCATCCAGCGTGGATCTTGGTTCCCTGAGCTTTGCTCCACTGGAGTGCATCCTGCCCTCCTCCGCAGGAGAAAAAGGGTATGACCCACCTCTGCATGGCACCCCCTCCGAGATGCCAGCCCCCAGGGCTCCCTGGGAGTTGGCACTTGGAGGAAGGCCCCAGTTGCTGAGTGTAGTATCTGGTTAGATCTGGACTGGGAGGGGCTCTGGTAAACATCAACTAGTAACTGTGGACAACTCATCATCCAGGAATTTGCCCTGCAAGATCCCCACCTGAAGCTTTAGAGAAGCTCGGGGAAGGATGTTATCCCTTTGCCTCTAAAGAGTCAGAAATGTTGGGCTTGCATTACTACTGACAGCTACACTGTTGAATGGAGGGTGCAGAAACCGCATGTCTCCTGTGAAGGCAATTGTCATGCTGCAAGTGCAGCCAAATCCCCCTGGTAGGAGTACCTCCAATTTGGGTTTCAACTTAGTTCTCTGCCACTTTTGCACAGCTTTGCAACATCCCTCAAGATCCACCACTAGCTAAAACAAATGCAAGAGACTAGATGGAGAGGCAGGCAGACAGGTGAGGGGCTATCCCTCCCTGAGGACCAGAGAGAAGCAGAGGGGCCCCTGTTTATCCTTCTCAGGAGGCTGGCTTTGTTGCATGGCCCTATGGCTTTTCCAAATGACTAATCAATTATTCTTTATTAGGTTCGTTCCCTTCATTAGTCATTTCTTCAATGCTTTCCATGCTTCATTAGCCCCTTCTCAAGTAAAAGTGGATTTCGAGAGCGACAACGCACTAGATAATTTATTTTATTGAGCAATTTATTTTCTGGGTACATGTTTAAAGGTCAATTAATCAATCTAAATGGAAGGGTGACGTATGGATTGCCACGGAGCTTCTCTCTTGATGCCTCTCGCTTTAGGAAGGAGATGTGGAAGCTCACACCAGCATCGGCTTCTTTCGGTGCCTTGCCTTGTGAAACAACACAAATCAAGGAGCTGCTCACACCCTGACCTGGAATGGCGCCTCCTTCATTTGCTGCCCTGTGATGCATTAAGCAGATCCCTAGCTTCTCCGATGAGGCAAAATAAGTGTACATGTTCTGAGTTGTTATATTTATATGCCACTCAGTAAAACAAAATCCATCCCTAAGCAGTTTATATTTTTATATTAAAATATCATTGAGATTACATTTAAAATAGTTTTGAGAGAAAGAACAGAGCAAAGCCTGGTTAATTCAATCGCAAGCGAGAGAAAGCCTGGCTGACCATGTGCATCTTCGGGAGGCGCTTGAGCAAGGCCACATTTTCTGCCTCCCAAGCAGCGCAAGAGTGTTTTCTCCTCAGCACGGGGCACTCCCGCGAAAGCCGCCATCAGGATATCACAAAGCCACCGTCCGAAAGTGTTGGAATGGCCAGCCAGGCCTCCTCCGATGATCCTGAGGGTCCGTAGGGCAGGCCTCAGGGAAGGGGGCTCCTGGTTCCAGCTTGTTTGTTTGTTTAAAGATTTTATATTCCGCCCTTCACAATGTCTCAGGGCAGCAATGCAATAAAATAAATAAGATACAGCATCCAATTTATAGTAGATAAAGCCCAATCTTAAAGCACTACTAGCATTTAAAATCATGGGAAAATAAAAGGGTTTTGGCCTGGAGCCAAAATGAAAAAAGTGTCGGTGCCAGGCACACCTCTCTGGGGAGCCCGTTCCATAGCCAGGCACCACCACAGAGGCCCTTCTCCAGGTAGCCACTCTTCTCGCCTCCTCTGAAGAGGGCCCCCAAAGAAGGACCTCTGCCCCAGATCTTAGGGGCCGGGCAGGGGTATATGGAAGGGCTTGCTGCAGCACTCTGCGTGTGGCCCGAGGGCTGGCGGGTGTCCGGCGCAGGTTTTTTGGCACAGCTCTGGCACGGGTGGTGGGGTGTCCCTGGGAACACCGTGGCTATGGCATTCTGCTCTGGCTGCAGTTTTTCAAGCAGGTCCAAAGGCAGCCCCACACAGAGCACAGTGCAGTAGTCCAGTTTTGCCTAAGAGAAGCCATGGAAGCACAGAGAAACTGAGGCCGCCAGGGACAGGACTGCATGTTACTCTGGCAGGCAGCATCTCCATCCCAGGGTGTCCCCTGCCTCTGCCCCGCCCCCTGGAATATCTAACAATGCAGAATGAGGGGTGTGCCGTTGTTTCCGTCCTTCTGTTCTCAGCCAGTGCCCAGTGGAGCCCAATGCTGGCTGTCAAGCTCTAGTTCTGGGATATTTTGTGGAAGCAGCTATAAAAAGCCTTACATTAAAGAAGCAGTTAGCGATCTTTACACCTTTTGGATAACACATTGGCTAGTTCCCCTCCTTTCCACAAGTCTCTTCTCCTCTCCCCATGCTTGCCATCTTGTTTGGTGAAGTCACAGACTAAGGAAGAGCTCAGCTTAAGGTTCTGCATCCTGGGTCCTACTTTTGCAGCTAAACTGTTCTGGCTAAACCTTCCTTGGTTCTCCTTCTGCTTATCAATAGACCCAAGAGATCAAGAATTCAGCAGAACCATCTGGAAGGAAAAATCACCTTTTGGGCTGTCTGGAGAATTTAGTGAGCCACCACGGCAGCCTGGGCCTTCAAGCCCCTTTGGGATTTATATCAAACGTCCTGGAGCCTTGAGCGTATCATGTCCTTGCAGTGCTTTCCAGTGATCCATGGCCCACCACGAGGTCTTCTTGTTTGGGTTCGCCTTACATTATACTAGGAGAATTATAACCTCCTTGGCTGTATTTCTTTTCCTTCCCTCTTCTACCAGTGCAATTCTGTGCACCTGCACTGGGAAATGCACCCCCTGGAGTCCAATGGGATCCACTCCCAGGTACGTGTGTAGCTGATTGCATCTTAAATCTATCCTGTGCGGCCGTGGAACCCACCATGTTCTCCACCGCAAGAGCGTGACTGTGTGTGCCGCTTCCCAAACCTCTGCCAGGCCAGCTCGCTGTGCCCTTTATGTCAAAACATGGCACACGCCAGTGTGTGCTTTGCCTTGTTGTGCACTCTCTCTTTCCCATCTCCCCCGTCACTACCATGAGCTGGGCGTCCCCTCCCAAGCAAAACAGTCACTCCAGAACTTCTTGTAGGAGGTTTATTCTACACAGGAAATCTAAGCATTCACAAAGCTCTGAACATACGCAAGGAGAAGTGTTGACCCCTCCCTGGCCCACTTTACCCAAAGCTTTGCTCATGAACCCTTCGGGACCAGTCCCTGGAAGGTGGGGCGCTGTGAAAATGCGCGCACCTGCGCTCTGCACGCTGAGCCGCTAATTGGTCCAGCCTGCAGCTGTAATGATGCACCCTCCGGGCCGTGTCCCAGGAGGCTCATGTTCTGCATCCAGGAACTCTCCCCCCTCCCATCCTTTGTCTGCCCCGTTGCCAGAGGCGGGAGGGAGGCTGGCCCCGTGGCTGTCCTTGAGCTCCTTTCACCCAGAGCCGGTGAAGACTGGCGTGGCGGGGGACGTGCCAGTGCAGGCATCTCTTTCACAACAACAGTTGTTCTCAGAGTGTGAGCTCTGAGCCTCATTTGGTTCAGCCGACCCCCCATCATTGTCAGCGTCTGAGCTATCAGTCCCCCGAAGAGCAGGCCACTCTTGTGCATGCCTAGGAATCTTGTCGGTGATCACATGCAGGCGCCTTTGCTCTTGCATATGCAGGTGGACGGCGGACATGAGCTAACCACTCAGATAGACATTTCCTAGACCCTGAGCTTGCCAAAGAGGGGCAAATTTTGGCCCAAACCCAGGGAAGCTGGGCTCTGGCGCCCTGCATGTGTGCACGCAACTGATCCGTGAGTGTGACTGTGGATGCTTCTTCGCTCTCCTCTGAACTTGAGTTGCTGGCAGCAAGGTGCTCTCCGACAGCAAGAGTACCTGTTGTGAGCCGGGGCTCCTCCCTTGCTTTCACAGCCACGGTCCCTTCCTGCAGAACATTCTTTATTGACCAAAGCATTTACCAGAAGCACAAACACCCAGAAGGCATCTCAGAGCACGCAGGGACATTTTGCTGAACCCAGTCTGGTATTCACCTCGAGGGCCTCTCCTTAGGAGCATCCCTTTGGGAGGGGCCTTCTGCAAATGAGCACGCCTCCCTCCTCTGCACATCAGTCCTCTAATTGGGCCACCCTCCTCTGCTGAGGACACGCCATGGGCTCAAGAGAGGGGCTGCCTCATCTGTGCCTGGGAAACTCCCCTCCTCCAAGTCCCCTCCTGTCAACTGTAGCTCCTGGTTATTCCCAGGGCCGGCCTGCCCACCTGGGGAGCCTGGCCTTGAGCCAGCTCAACGCCCAGGAATGGCCCGCATTCCCCGGCCTCCTCCCATGCCTCTTCTCCTCCTCCCCCTCCTCCTCCTCCCTCTTCTGACTTTTCTGGAGACCAACCAGCAGCCTGGGAGAATGTGCATCCATAGCAGCCATCTCTCTCACTCCCAGCAATAGAAAATGTGATAGTTTAGGAACCAGAGGACAATGGGAAAGCAGACTGAACGCTGAAAGGCAGTGTGGTGCGGTGCTGAGTGTGCCGGACTGGGACCCGGCAGGTCCGGATTCGAGTCCCTGCTCAGCCATGGGGCTGACTTTGGGCCAGCCACTCTCAGCCTATCCCACAGCGGGGTTCTTGAGCATGAAATGGAGCTATGTGAGCCCCTCAAATTCCTCACAAAAGGAAAGAAGTTGTCTATAAATGTATTGTCATGCATACATAACCATATAAATGCAACTTGCATACAATGCAGCAATAAAATAAATGATTCTGGGTAGATATTTCTCTTTCCCATTTTTCCCAGTGTAACATGAACTCTACAGCATATCTCATCCAAAATGTTCCAAACCAGGCAAAATAATCCTCCTTCTTAAATGATTTTCTTTCATTTCATTTTGTGCTGTGACACTGTTGCAGGACTGTAAAAGCTGTAATTGTCAGAGCCATTTGTAGCTGTAATTGTAAAGGCCTGGAAATTTTCAGTTTTTGGAAGCTGCCTTTGTTTTAATTCTCAGTCTGTCACCAGAAGTGATCCGATCTTTTGACTGCACATGGCAGCGAGAGTCGCCCCCGCAGAAATTCCACTGGTGCTGCTGCTGGGTTCACCTTTTTTCTTTGGCGTGGTGTCAGGAGAGGTTTGACACTGCAAAAAGCACCCACAAGTAGGTGTAATCGGACCCTATGATTGTTCCATTGGCTGACGGCAAGCAGGCAAATCATTAAGAAACTCAGCTAGAAGCTTTTGAAGTTTTTGAATCTATTCAGCTGTGGAGTCTTTAGGAAAAGCTCTCTAATTGTACCCGAGAAGTAAATGAGACTGAATTAAAAGAGCCACTGGGGCTTCAGTGAGCAATCCCTGCACACATGAGGGAACCAGATAAGAGCAGAAGAGCTGGAGTTCCAACGGGCTGGCCCGCGTTGCAGGGTGTGCTTGCTCATGTTTTTACACAGATCAGTCCTTTCCGATCTTGCTCCTCCGATAGTTGGGCATTGCTTTGATGCTGTCGGCAAGAGAGAAGCCGTCATGGCTGCACCGGCTCAGTGGGTGGCCCAGGCCCCTTCCTTTGGTTCGGGGTGTCAGAGGAAGCATCAATGGACTCAAGCAAATTCGCACTTGCACGAATCGGACGCACGGCTTCTGCAGTGCAGCGGCTTTCCCCAGTTTGTGGAGCTGCCGGGCTTGGTGGTCCTTTTCTCTTTCCCGGGTGTGATGCACATTAGTCACAGAAAAGTAGGAGAAATGAGAGTGCCTAGTGCAGCACCTGGAGAGGTGGGGCCTTCTCTTGCTAAGCAGGGCCTCTGTCAGGAAGCTCTGGATCTCTGCAGAGCCAGCTCAACCTGGGCCTGTCTGTGGGGAAGGGCAAGGGGCCACCCTAGGCCTATTCTGGGTGCAAAAGGTGGCCAGACTGGACTGGACATAGGAAAAGACATGCTGGATCAGGCTGCTGGCCCATTTCTCCAAAGTCCCCTGGTTGGTTTTGGTGTGTGAATCACACTGGAAGCAGGGAAATGCACAGATTTCCTCCCCAGATCGTGCTCAAGTCTGTGTTCAGTCCAGAGGGTGGGAACTGGGTCAGGCCTGACCAGAAATGAACTGAAGCGGCTTCCTCACCCATCCCTGCCTGGCGCCGTCTCCAAGGAAACCATGGTCTCTCACATCCCCTCCACCCCCCTCCGACATAGCCATCGCTCTTCTCAGGGCCCAGTGCAGGGGTGACGGCTGCTTTACCCTTCTAGCTTCCTGAGCCATGACTGATCATTATCCACACAACAGACGGACGGGCATCAGGGCGGGCTGGCACAGTGAAGAAGGCTTCCTCTGGGCACCGGGCAGTTTTCAGCACCTCTCCAGGGAGCAACACAGAAGAAGTTGCAGGATGCATCTTTGGGGGACAGCATGCATTGGAACCATCCATTTGAGGGGGCTCTAATTGCTTTCCCCGAACAACCTTGGCAGCACATGGGACATGCAGGTCCTAATGGCTTCCCTCAACCTCTGAGCGCGTTGACTCTGCCTTGCCTCCTTCTCAGCCCCAGGACGCTGTGATGTATTGCGCTAATAACAGCAAAACAGGGCCTTTTACACTTCCTAAGGCATATATGAGATGCCAAACGTGCCATTTTCACATCAAAAACTGGGTGCAGCCAATCGTTCAACAGCAAATGTAATGAGCTGTGGTGGGTATTGGACTTCTGGGCCCAAACTCCAGAGCCAGGGAAAGCTAAATTGTAAAACAAAAAGCACTCTGCCAATTAAATTGTGGCCAACTGCTCAGTGGTGGGTGCTGGAATGCAATACCTCTGACTAGGATGAAAGAAACCGTTACTGGGAGTTTCCTTCCATTTCTCAGTTTTGCAATCATAAGTTCCATTCCGGACCCAATTCAAGGTGTTGGTTATGACCTATAAAGCCCTCAGTGGCTTGGGACCTGGGTATCTAAAGGAACGCTTGCGTCCATATATGCTCGCCTGCTCCTTGAGATCAGCAACAGATGCCCTTCTCTGGGAACCCTCTGTGAATGAGATTAGGAGGGTGAGTACCTGGAAGAGGGCCTTCTCTATGGTGGCCCCCCATCTATGGAATGCGCTCCCCAGAGAGGTCTGCCTGGCGCTGTTATTTGTTTTTCGGCGCCAGGCTAAGACCTTTTTATTTAAAACTTATTTTAATTGTTAATTTATTGGTATTTATAAGAATTTAAATCTTTTAAGCCGAGATGCACTGGGTTTTGATATTTATTTATTTATTAAAACATTTCTATGCCGCCCCTTGCTGAAGCATATTTTTGTTGTATAATTGTTATATTTGTATATTTTGTTTTTGTTGTGAGCCACCCCGAGGCTTTGTTGCAATGGGGGCGGCATAAAAATGTTTTAAATAAATAAATAAATTCCTCTTCAACTTTGAGACATCTCATGTTTGCATGGAAATTCTTAGCCATTTTGTATACATTTCTCCTAATGCATGCATTTGTGTATGCAGTTTTGCCTAACACACATGGTTTTGATGTGACATTTTCTTGGCATAGCACATTTTTAATATTATTTCCCTTAATCAGTGCATTTTTGTAATCCGTTTTTTGACTGGAGAATGCCACTGCAAAATTTGGAGAAGGAGGAATTTTGAAGGGCAGCTGAATTCCAGTTCAGTTCAGTTCTTGGTTTGCAAAGGTGGAATTGGGTGCATTTGCATTGGAATACAACCGAACCAAATTTCCCCCATCCCTACCGAAAACAAATATTTTCTGTGGAGAACAGGAGTTGTGTATGCTAGGAGCACCACAAAGACACATCACCTTGCCTGGGTGCTTTGCTTGTCTTTAGACACCAGAGGGTCCTTCCCTGTTATACTGAAGAGAAGCAGGCAACCAACCCACAGCTAAGCCAGCTGGTTGTCCCTCGGCAGGTGAAACGCCATAGGCTGGTGCTCAAAGCACTCTTTGGGTTCATTGGTGCATAAGCCATTCTGACTGGCTGGAAGTATCAAGCCTTCCGATTGGTCAGGCATAGAGCAATTAAGAACCCTGTCCTTCTGCTCATGCCTAACTCAGCTCAACCAGCAGAGGCCAAGTGAAAGCGATGGCACTGATTGGAAGGGCTGAGTCCCCTCAGGGAATCTAATGTCTGTGCATCTAGCATGCAGGACCCTGGAGAGCTCTTTGTGGCAGACAGTGTCTGAAACTCAGCGAAGGAAAGCTGTTGTCTCAGCAGTCTGCAGAGGCCTTCGGAAACCTGACTAGTCTGAACCTGCAGTCAGGTTTGCCCCATCAAACTCTGTCTTGTAGCATCAGGGCCCGATTCTGCAGGCCCTGGATCCTGCGGTATGGGGAAAACAGGAGTGGCACATCCTGTGACTGAGGGCTCCATTATGGCCACAGACTCGAGCTTGGAAGGTCCCATGTAAGTGGACTCATTGGATGATGCCTCCCTCTTTCTGGGTCCAGGAACACATCATCACTTGGTCAAGAAGGGAGGGCTTCCTGCTCCCAGGTCAAGCCATTAACTCCCAGAACCCCCAGGCCTCACTGCATATTCAGTCCCCTAAGACGGGGGAGCAAGAAGATACAGCAGGAAGACATTTTCATCTTTACATTATATTTATACCCACCTTTTGCAAGGTAACCATGGCAGCTTACAAGGTTGTCCTCCTCTCCATGTTATCCTCACAACAACCCTGTGAAGTAGGTCAGGCTAAGAGCTTGTGACTGGCTGAAAATCAACCAGTGAGCTTCGTGGCCAAGTGGGGGCTAGAACTTGAGTCTCCAACATTCGAATCACAAGGTCACATTGGCTGTCTAGATTATTTGCAGATCACCAAGAATTTCTGCCTCCCTATTGTGTAAAATTGCAACAATAATCATAGTAAGCCTTGTCTTCTCCTAAATTAGACAAGAAATCTCTGGAGAAATTAGAAGCAGAACTGTGCATAAGCTCCAGTTCTAGTGCTGGAAACCAGTTCCTGGGCTGAATATATGTGTTGAATGGCTTCAAAAATCTAGGTCCACCTCCAGACCTCATATTTTACATCTGGCTCTGATTGGTTGGCTTCAGGGTTTAAGTGGAAAACCAATCGATGCCGCAAGTGTAAGACACCTTGTCGCTTACAGGTGTATGCTTTTATCTAGCAAATGACATCAATTAGCTTTTATTTTAAAAGAAATCTATGGTCCGATGTAGTGTTGGAGTCAATTGTTTGGAAAAGGCCATGTCTCCGAAATGCTGAGCGCTGCCTGAAGCAATCCGGTTTCTTTTCAAGGGCATGTCAATACTGCACTGACCCTCCTGTTGTGATTTCGGTTCCCCACCCACTTCACAGGCTTTCCCTCAAGCAAAGGGGGGACTTCCCAGGGAAGTTATAAACACGGGAACCCATGATATGCCTTGCAAACAAAGAAGAGGCCAGAGCTCCTCCTGTTTGATTCCACCACCCCCAGGACTTGCAAATACTTGCATTCCAGCAGTTTTGTGCATTGCTGGAACATCCGGTAAGCAGGACATGATGCTTACACCCACACCATATCATGCGCAGCCAGCCCAGAGGCTCCTTGCAATATCCTGAAAGCACTTGGAAGAATCCATCGACCAACATCTCTCTTTCAGGGTAGCGCAGCACTTTATGCGCCATTCATCAACTATCAAGGCAGCAGGATTCCAGAATTTTTTGTTTGGTCACAGGAGGAGAAAAAGTAAACTCCGCGGGCATATTTCAGTTTATTTGCACAGCCCACCTGATCTAGAAGTCTAAGAGTGCATCACGAAGCAAAGCTCAGCAAAACAGAGCGAGCATTTGCAGTAGGTCTTCAAGGGGCTGAGAGCGGGGATCAAAATGCCACATGGGACCAACTCCTGGTGCATCCAGGGGCGGAGCCAATGGGAAAGGGGTGGGGCTTGTGCACCGGGTGCAGAGTGAAGCTGAGCCCAGGGGAGAATGCAGTATATGTGGCCACCCCATCAGGTCTGCCCACTTCTTCCCCAGAGATCCCCTCCTCCTGCATGGAAAGGCTCCCACCTCCAGGAAAAGGCCAGGTGCTATGCGGTAACAGAAGGAGTCTTCTTCTCCAGGCAACTAGGCTTTGGTCTCCAACCTGCTGCTGATCAGGAATCAGAGCTTTTCCCTGTGGAGGAGACTCCACAGGACCAGGGAAAGGATTCAGTCCTGCTTTCCTCAGAGCCTGTTCCTGCTTGCTTTTGAGTAGGCATGCATCTCGTGCCAAATACTGAGTTAAAATGCACAGGTTTGGCATTCTGATGCCCTTCAAGAGTTGCCAAAGTATGCCACCCCGTTAATCCTTGAAGAGACATGCGGCTCATGCTTACTCTTGAGCAGACATGCAGGGCCTTGACTCCCTTACTTGTGAGCAGATCTGCAAAGGCTTGGCATTCTGCTATTCAGCCTTTCAGAAGTAAGCAGGATTTCATCTTGCTTGCTTCCAAGAAGGCTGAAAAGTGGCACTCCCAAAGTGGACGAATGCCCATTCTGGCCAGGGTTATGCTGTGTGTGGCGCACACAACCCAACCGCTTTCCTGGACTGGAACTTGGCCCTTGAGCTGAAAGAGATCCCCCGCCCTCGAATCATTGGCATCCCCCGACCTGCACCCTATCCCTGCCCTGGTTTTCCCCAGTAGGGACATCTTGCAATGTTTCTGCGACAACATAAGCTTGGGATTCTTGTTTTCTGACAACATCAGCAGAAGTTCAGAGCAGGTTCTGTGCAACTGGGTTTATTTACTTATTTGTCTGCTTGTTTTTATTTTATTTTATTTTATTTTATTTTATTTTATTTTATTTTATTTAAAACATTTATTCCCTGTCCTTCCCAATAAAACATTTCAGGATGGCTTTCAATAGTGTTGTTCTTACCACTGAGAATAAGATTACTCCTATTGCATTAAGGCCTCATACTGTCCCTGCCACACCATAAATAGGATGTCTCTCGGCTTCTCAAAGGTCTGGAGAAGTGCACCGATCCCATTTCATTTCGACAGCATTTCTACCCACTGTGAAGGTGAGTCTCAGCACATCAGGCCAACTTCCTTCCTCCTCTACATGGCACCAGAGGGCTGCCCACCATGAACCCAGGTACTTGATACAGGTTGGAGACCAGATGCTTCTTGTACCAGAATACCTGCATGGGAGAGAAGGGTCTTAAAAAGAAATGCGGCATACATCATCACAACCCTAAGCCATGCCCCACTCCAAAATGCTTCCCATAAGGCACCAAAGTAGGCCAGGTCCCATCCTTCCCCACCCCTCCATCGCTCCTTCATGCGGGAAGAGCATCTGCTCATCAAGGGCACATTCCCACCTTGGATGGAGGTAATGAGTGGGGTGCCACAGGGTTCAGTCCTGGGCTGCTCTTCAACTTCTTTATTAATGATTTGGATGAGGAAGTACAAGGAAAGAGAATCAGATTTGCAGATGATACAAAACTGGGTGGAATAGCAAACACCCTAGAAGACAGAATCCAGGGTGATCTTGATACACATGAACACTGGGTGGAAAGCAACAGAATGAGATTCCGTAAGGACAAGTGCCAAGTCCTCCACCTGGGAAAAAGAAACCAAAAGCATCAATACAAGATGGGGAATATGTGGCTCAACAGAACTGAAAAAGAAAAAGATCTTGAAGTAGCTGGGGTCTATAGGCTAAACATGAGCTAAACAATGTGATGTAGCCGCCAAAAGGGCAAATGATATTTTGGAATAGATTAACTAAAGTATTACTGTGAGGAATTTGGAAACACTGCCCTATGAGGAGAGGCTGAGGGAACTTTTTTTGGGTCCCTCATTACAGAAAGGATATAGCCAGGTTAGAGTCAGAGCAGCGAAGGGCCACAAGGTTGGTGGCCGGTTTGCAGGGGATGCCGTATGAGGTGAGACTGAGAGAACTGGGCCTCTTCAGCCTGGAGAAGAGGAGACTCTGAGGGGATCTGTTGGCGACATACAGGTATGTGAGGGGGTGTCATGCAGAGGTGAGTGGAGACCTGTTCTCCCCTGCAGAGGAAGGCAGGATGCGCTCCAACGGAGCAAAGCTCAGGGAGCCAAGGTTCAATTTAGATGTCAGGAAGTGCTTCCTGGCATCTAAATTGAACCTTGGTTCC
>NW_025336360.1:2279329-2510522 GCF_004798865.1 Varanus komodoensis | reverse complement strand
GCAGAGGAAGGCAGGATGCGCTCCAACGGAGCAAAGCTCAGGGAGCCAAGGTTCAATTTAGATGCCAGGAAGCACTTCCTGACAGTCAGGACCCCGAGGGTGTGGAATGGGCTTCCCCGGGAGGTGGTTGAGGCCCCATTGGTGCAGGTGTTCAAGGATAGGCTGGACGTCCACATGGTGGGCATGTTGTGAGCGGAGCTGACTGGAGCAGGAGGTCAGACTAGATGGCCCGGGAGACCCCTTCCGACTCACTCTGTTTCTATGTTTCTATGAACTGGGCATGTTCAGCCTTGAGAAGAGAAGACTGAGGGGGGACATGATGTCCCCCTATAAGTACCTCAAAGGCTGTCACAAAGAGGAAAGTCAAGATCTCTTCTTGCAGATGCCAGAGTGTAGGACATGGAATAATCAGTTCAAGTTGCAACAACCCAGCTTCGGGCTGGACATCAGGAAAAGCTTCCTCCCTGTCAGAAAAAGACGACAGTGGAACCGGCTGCCTGGAGAGGTGGTGGGCTCTCCCACACTAGGGGTATTCGTGGTGAAACTGGACAGGTATCTCAGTGGGATGGTGTAACATGGTGTCCTGCAAGAGCAGGGGGTTGGACCTGATGGCCTTCATGGCCCCTTCCAACTCTTCCATTCTTTGATTTGGTATCCTACCCTGGCACCCATTGTACCAAATGAGAGGCCCAGGGAACCCACTAGATCCAATCCAATCCAAAGGTCTAGACTGGAAGAATTCAATCCTCTCCTTTGGAGTACCTGAGAGGACCATGGCCCCTTCCTTGACTTACCGTCTGGTGTGCATTCTTGGTGCATCTTTACTCCAGTCTAAAAGGGTTCCCCTAAGCCTTAATTCCAGGCAGGAAGTGATCTAAGCTTAAGGCATGCTCCTTTCTTTTGCATTTTTAGCTCCTTCCCTTTGCCCTCAGCCTCCCCCAGTCCTGGAGTGCAGCTCCCAACACCTTCTCAGGCTCCAGGGCCCTTGGTTTTAGTAAATATTTCCCCGAAGCTTAGATGCACCTAGCAGGAGCATAGCTGGCCTGCTCGCTTCATTTCCAAAGCAAAGGACAATGGATGTGCGTATGGGCAGCCAGTATCCTGAGGTTTTGCAACTAGCTAGTCACGGGGTACGCTGGAGACAGTTTGATGGGGTTCAAAGAGCAAGTTGCTGTTTTGAAAAAAACCAGACGCGGCTCGAAAGTTTACTCTTCCATGTCTCTGCCTACTCACACCCCCTGCTGACCTTGTACACCTGTAATTACACCAAGTACAAAACCGCTATCAAGCGCTGGTGCTCTCGTCTTGCAAGGAAAATTACGGGGCAAGAGGAACGAAGTCCATCAATTGCTCATGGAGGCTGGAAGCATAAAACAATAATTACTGCTAAAATCGTTGTTCAGTGTGAAACAGGAAACATCTTCTCCAGACAGCAGGATGGTTCATTCTACATTTCTTGCACTGATCTCTCTCTTCCTGCCTCCTCCATTCTGCAAACCCTCCATTTCCTTTTCCCTCCCACCTAGTTATCCATTTAATATTGCTCAGTCAGGCTGCATTCCATGCCACAGGGTCCTCACTGCTGGGATGCAGAACTTCAGACTTGAAGGGGAAATTTGGCCCCGAGCCTCCCCAGAAGGCACGCCCATTCCAGGCCCACTCCTTTCCCCCAACTCTGGGTGGATTCCCAGCATGTGTGCAGCTTTCCCCCATCCTAAATAGATGAACGCCTCCTCCAAGGCTTTGCTGCTGGCAGGAAGCGTAATTTAAAACATGTTGGGGGAAGCAATCCTATTGTGGGCCAGCAGCCCTGAAGAGCTCCTCTAAATGGAATTCTCCCCTCAAGCTGAAAGAGCATCCGCACCTGCTGGGAAACCCTCCACAACCTGTGCAGCCACACTGCATTTCTAGTCAAACACATTTATTGCGCAAATGACAAATGGGGACATCAGCCCTGGGCCACAGGTGGCATCCTCATGCAACCAGCAGCCTTCCTGGCAAGCTTTGCATAACGCAGAACCTCATTAGCTTCAGTTAGTTCTCCAGGCACTGTGGAAGAGGACACTTACAACTGCATCCACTCTGGACTGGCCCTCTCAAGCCAAGGGGGCTACCAATCCCCACCCCCTAGCGAGCAGTCCCCATGCCATGCCAACAAGTCCTTGAGCACTGAGAGACCCTGTGTTGCATGTCCTTCCCTTCCCATCTGATGCTGGATTCGTGGGTCTCACATTCTCCCTGCTTCCTACTCTGTTAGGCGCCAGCTTTCCATGGGTTCAGGAATGAAAGCCCAGCCTGGCTGTCCTACGAAAAACAAGGGGCGCTTGGCTCACCTCCACTGCCCCCTGGTCTTCTGCTCCCTTCTCCTTGGGGCTGCCTCCTTCCCACCCTCACCCGCCTCAAATAAGTTCCCTGTCTCCTTCAGACGCCTCTGCCAAGCTGTTCCACCCAATCCCCACAACAGCCCTGCTGGATGGAGCTGGGGGTGGCGTTCCCTGCGGATGATTGGAGTCTCTGCAAGCACGCGAGATCCTACCAAGCCTGCCACGAGTCCCATCTTGAGGGTGGGTGGTGCTGCACCAGCTCCATCTCTGCCAGCCCTGGAAGACTCACATCGGAAACCAAAGGAATGAGGTGCGAGTCATAGCATCTGAAACAACTCCTGTGTTTGTTTCTTCCCTTCTCTCCTCCATTTTCCCTGCTATTTCCTGGAGAATACGTGCTCCCTTTGCGCACTCTCTTTCCCTGAATAATTTAAGCAGAGGGGCACCAGAAGCCCCCAAACACAAATAATGCAGCAGCAGTTCAGAGATCCCGCATTTGACTGCTCTAATTATTTGGCATCTACCGCTGTATATCTGAGTCGTTCTGACACCCGCCCGCACCGCCGATTCACACCATTCCGGGCTGTTGATTAATCATGCGCTCCATGTTTAAAACTGCAGCCTGCGCAAATTGAACAATAGTTCAAAGCCAACACTGGGGTCATTGACTTGGAGTATTGAACAAACGTCTGCGTGGCACGATAAATCCTCATCCCAACCCATTACGGCTTTATTAGCCAAGAAGCTGCCCGGCTGGACGGTGCTCCGGCACGCTGCTGTCTCTTCCAAGCAAGTCCTTGGGCCAAGGTGCATGAGGGAGACTCTGAAACCTCCCCAGCTGAGTCTCTCTCTGGATTTTCTCAATTACCCTCATTCTGTTTCCAAAGCGGAATCAATGCATTAGTGTCAGCTCCAAAACCAGGGCTGATTTGCAGGTAAGCCTGCCAGCAGACTGTACCTGCCACGCCAAAGCTCTCTTTGCCAGGGCGTCCGTTCCTGCTTCCATTTTGCCCGCCCCCATCAAGGGGCCCAAGGGGCCCCGCATCTGATCTGCACCCCCCACAGCCTGCACTCACGTGCTTCTCCCCAGCATCGGTCTGTCCTGCCCTCCTGCATCTGTGCAGGGCAGTAAACACTTTCATGACGGAGGCAAACACACACTCCGGGTGTGCTAAGGGGGTGCAAAATAATTCTATAGAAATTTTGCACGCGGAAAGCGCCATACGTGCATTGCGTAGTCGGCAGGGGCTGAGTTCCCCTTTCAGACAACAGACCATGCTTTGGCAGAAAGCACTTAATTTGTTATTTGCTTATTTAAAACATTTCTGTGCCACCCAGTTGTGCCACAGCACCTCTGGGTGGCTCACAGCACAACTCAAATATGGCTCAAATATGTTGTATTTCCAACAAGCAGCCAGTAAACTAATATCCAACCAAGAGTCTCTGAGCATGCGCAGACTGCTTTGTTGAACCCAGCCTAGAAACTGTTTCTGAGAACCCTTCTTTGCAGCAGCCCCTCTGGGCATGTCCCCCTGGAGATGCACAAGCCTCCTAGATCAATGCAGTTCCTCTGCTTGGCCCGCCCTTCTCTCCCGATGCTGCATTTTGGGGTCAGGATTGGGCCAGTCCCCACAGGCTCCCCTCCTGTGTCTCACCCCAGCACTCAGACCCTGCCTATTCCCAGGGTCTGCCTGGACACCCGGAGACAGAGGCCTTGGGAGAAGCGCTTCCTCTGCCATCTGCATGCCTGTGGTCCTCATTGCTTGGGCCCCACCGTCCTCATCCAAAGAGTTGGGGCCACCTGGAAAGCGCACCAGGAATCATGGCCTCTTTCGTTCCCAGCCCCAGCTCTGATCTTCTGCAACATGGGCGGGCGACTCTGGCACAGGGTGGGGCATCGTCACTCCCCCCAGGGGCCATGCATGCAAATGGACGGGGGCCAGTCCGGTGTCTTGGTCAGAGGCATGGGACTGGGGCCCAGCCATTCTGGGTGCATCATGGAGCTTGCAGGGTGGCTTTTTCATAGACTTTCAGCCCAGCCTACCTTGCAGGGTTATTGTTGTGAGGATAAGATTAAGGGCAGCAGGAGGAGAACAACATAAGCCACCTGGAGTTCCTTGAAAGGAAAAAAGGCAGGGCAGAAATAAATGCTTATTTGTTTAAAAATCTGAAATGCCATCCATAGCGCTTGCACAGTGCTCACAAGCTCAGTGGGACTTTTCAGGCACTCCTTTGCTTCCACAGATGCCATTTGTAAGAACAAAAGCCTGCCCCCACCCCATAGGGGAAGAAGCGGGGGGGGGGGGAGGCCAGTGGGATGCATGCTGCTAGCGCATGCTGGACAACAACCCTGCAGTGTAGCTCCATATTTACAGAAGCGGGAGACTGAGGCTGGGACGGAGTGGCTTTCTGCAGCTTCCTCGTCAGACAGGCAGGACTGCAGCAGCCACTACCTGATTCTCAGCTCTGTCATGACTGCACGACCCCAGCAACAGTAACTGAATATTTTCCACTTTCCATCTTCAAGGAGGAGGCCGTTTCAAGCTAGGAGACATATCTCTTGATAAATTGGGGCAATACTGAGAATGCTTAAGCAAACATCTATTTATTGATCATTTTAATAAATGGCAGAAGACACAACATTCTTTCCCACTGTGATTCATCAACGGCTTCTGAGAGAAGCCAACAGAGCACAAAGGAAACATTTTCCTTGTGCTTCTGGCCACGAGGTTTATCTGCCAGCAACAGATTTTTCAGAAATGTGCTCCCTCTGAGCTTCAGTTCCACAAGTAAGAATTTTGCTCTTTTTCTGTGCCCAAACCCCTTTGAAGGTATCTGAAGCCAGTGCAGGAAAAGCCATGCTGGATCGGACTGAAAGTCCATCTGCTCCAGTGATCCATCCCCGGTGGGATACCATTTGCCTTCAGGATGGCTCGAGCAAAAACACCTCCAGGCATTCCCCACAGCACACTGGAGCTGGCAAGTGGCCATCTGGACTAAGAGCCATGAGTAGCCACCTCCTCCAGGACTGTGTCCTATCCCCTTCTAAAGCCATCCAAACGGCAGCATCCCATGGAGGCGAATTCCATCGTGGAACTCGAAAGATTTCCTGGTATCCTTCCTGAATCTCCCCACAACCAGCTACATGGGATGCCGGCTTGGGATTCTGGCGCGTTGGGAGTGGGAGGGGAAAGCCTCCCTCTCCACATCCTGCATGCATAATTTCGAACAGTTCTGTCCTGACTCCCTCTGCTCACCCTTTTTCTAAGCTGAGCAGCCCCAAATGTTGTGGTCTTTCCCCATATGGGAGCTGCTTCAACCACCTTATTATTTCAGTTGCCCTTCCCTGCACTGTTTCTCACTCTACAAAACCGTTTTTAAGTGTGGTGACCTGAGAAAACTCCACACAGTGTGGTTGCAGCCTGGACTTCTTTAAGAGGACACCAAACACCATCTGCCACACCTAGTGCCAGTGAATGGCATCAGTTAATGATGCAATAAGAAAAAGCCGCTTCTCTTCCCAGTGGTGTAGAAACATAGAAGCAGAGCAAGTCAGAGGGACCTCTTGGGCCATCTAGTCTGACCCCCAACCCCAACTGGCTGCACTCATGACATGCCTACCATGTGTTTCGATTACTTCCTATGTAAGCCCATCCCACACCCTCGAGGCCCTAACCATCAGGAAATACTGCCTGGCATCCACCCTAAATCTTGGTTCCCCAAGTTTTGCCCCATTGGAACACATCCTGCCCTCTACTGCAGGGGGGAAAAGGCCATGACCCACCTCTGCATGACACCCCCTCACATACCTGTATGTCATTAACAGGTCCTCTCTGAGTCTCCGCCTCTTCAGGCTGAAAAGGCCCAGCTCCCTCCATCTCTCCTCATATGGCTTCCCCTGCAAACCAGCCACCGTCCTAGTGGCCCTTCGCTGCACTGGTTCCAACCTTGCTATATCCCTCTTGTAATGAGGGGCCCAGAACTGAACACAGTATTCCAGTTGTGAAGTAACCAGAGTCGTATAGAGTGGTAGTAATACCTCTCTTGATCTAGAAGCCATGCTTCTGGCTATGAACCCAAGGGTGGCGTTCGCCCTCTTGGCCACCACATCACACAGCTGGCTCATGTTCGGCCTGCAGTCAACCAGCACCCCGAGGTCCCTTTCACAAGTGCTGCTCTCCAGCCACTTGTCCCCTGACCTGTACTTATGACAGCTATTTCTATGCTCCAAGTGCAAGACCTTGCACTTATCTGCATGGAATGCCACACTGTTGTCCCCTGCCCATTTCCATAGTCTGTCCAGATCCTTTTGGATCTGGAGAACCTGCTCCTCAGATGTAGCCACTGCTCCTCAGTTGTAGTGGAGACCAGGCCCTGGGCTCCAGAGCTCAAGTGCCAGGGCTTCTCACTTGGCAGAAATGACAGCTTCTTCTGCCCTGAACCTTCTGAGCATAGCACCAATCCTCAGAGGAAGTCAGGGGGGAAGCGATTTTGCAGGAGAGTCCTTCAATAAGGAAATGCATGCAGAATGTATCTAGTACAAGAAAATCACATTGGAATGCATTATATTAGGAGCATTGCTTGCAAAAGAAGATAAAATTCCATACAGAATAAATGTCAGGAGAAACACGCACCAAAATACATTTTCATGTGAACTTTGTAAATAAAATGCACAGTGTTTGGGGAGGAACTGAAGTTAAGTCTTGAAAAATGAGAACCTGGGAGAAATGAAAACTGACAGATTCATCACTTCCAAACGGCTTCCAATACTGAAGATAGAGCGCTCACTGATGAATTTCATTTCCATGGATTTGTCAAGTGTCCTTTGAAGGTCACCCAGTTGCTGACCATTTCCATATTTATGGCAGCAAATCCTGCTGCATGAAGCACTTCCTTTTATCTGTCCTGAATGCCCCTCATTCAGCTTCATTTGACTACAATGCCCATCACCTCTGGCCATGTTGGCTGGCACCCATAGTTGTCCCCATCCAAAACGTCTGGACGGCACCAGGTTGAGAATGCTGCACTGCGGCAAAGCTGGCTGTCGAAATAGGCGATGTCAGACAAAGGTAAGCCAACGGTCAGCCTCAGAACTGAATGGCGCCTTGTGACAGAGCAACAGTTTCCATTGGGTCACATCTCTTTCTTCTAGGGAGACCTCAGAAGGCCCCAGACTGCACCTGCAGAGTGGAGGTAAACCGAAGGGGGATGAGAGCAAGGATTCCCCCGGCTCCCTTCACTGACACAGAAAACTGCGGAGAAGGCCGTGCAGGGGGACCCTTGGGCCTTGCTCAGTTTGCGGTCCAGATCCTTTCAGGTCCCTCGGGCTCTTTCTGTTTAGAACCCACAAATCAGAGGCTAATAGGAGACCGTCGGGGAGGACTCGTGGCCGCGCTGACCACAGTCCTGATAAATATTCACCACACCCTGAGGAAAACAGCGGCTTGAAACGCTTCGCGGCGGCCTCTCCACGCCTGGCTGCAGGAGGAACCGGGGGGTGGGGGGGGCTGTCCATGGTGCTGAGCCTGGTTGGCCCGCAGTTCAGGACCATGGATGGCTCCCTTGGCGCTGCAGGCGGCGCTTCCCATGCCGAAGAGGAGGGCCCCTCCCCGCTGCTGATGACGACGGCAAATTCCAACAGCATGTGGATGAGAAGTCATCATTTACTCGCTTTTATTTATACTAATAATTTATGTATTTATTTTACAGTATTTCTACACTGCTCCATATCTAAACAGATACTAGAATGATTAATCATACCAGATAAAATACACTCTATTAAAACATATAAAGAGTAAGATAACAATTTTTTTTTTAACGATGCCAATAAAAACATATCTGCTCAATCCAGGAAGCCTTCTCGAAAGACAGATGCATGCACCGGGTGCTGAAAACAACACCAGGGTAGTGCCTGCCTGTCCTTCAGGGGCTGGGAGTTCTAGAGGAAGGAACCACCACGCTGCGGCTGGTCTGCAGTCCAGGCAACCGAGCTGCCAGTGAATGCAGCCGTCCGGCTGTTGCCGGGGGCCCCCCCTTTCCGCATGCAGCTCCTCACTGGGGAACCTGCGCCAGCCGCCTGCTCGCAACAAGCTGCCCGGTGACTTCGGTCGCTGGACAGCACATGCCGGGGCTTCCTTGGGGGCCCACGGCCCCACCACGCCCACATGGAGAGCAGCCTCCCAAGTGGCAGCCCCCATTCCTCTGGAACTCCCTGCCTCTGGAGGCAGGCAGGCACCAATGTCTTATTGTTTCCAGCTTGCCCTGAAAACATCTTTCCTTCAGGAAGTCGTTTGCTCAAGCAGCCATGGCTTTTTGCCAGCATTCTGTTTCAATATCATCCTTTAATGTATTTTTATTTTATTTCTTAGCCTTTCATCTGTTCATTGTTTACCATCCTGGAATCTGTTTGGATGTGAAGCAATATGCAAATGCTGTAAATAAATAATACAATGGAGAAAGCAATCTCCCAGCCTCATGGTTGGGCATTGGATGCCACAATGAAACTCAAATCCAGCCCAAGAGCACCCAGTGAAGGCCCTTCAGCAGTTTTGATGCACAGGGCCATCACCAAGGTGGTGAGGCACCAGACCAGGACTCATGGCCAGTAGGGGCCCACAGACAGAAGGCCCTGCGGTTGCTCTTCCCCTTCACCATGGAGAGCCAGGGTGGCTTGGTGGTGAGAGCATTGGACTGAGGACCCAGGGCACCCAGGCTCTAGCCCCCACTCGGTCATGCAGCTCTCTGGACGGTGTTGGGCCAGTCACAGACCCTCATGGAGAGGAGGGTTATGTGAGCCCCCGGGGTTCCCTACAAGAGGGAAAAAAAGTGGGATAGAAATCTAATAAATGAATTTAAAGAGATAAATTGAGGGCATCTTGCCTCTGAATCCTAGCACCTCTATCATCAGCAGCAGCATCTCTATACCACCCCATAGCTGAAGTTCTCTGTTCAGTTTACAGCATTCAATAAAAACAAGACAATAAAATACAATTAAAAATCATAAGATCAAAGAAACAAAAAAATTAAACTGTTAAAACCTACAGATTGAGTTGTGGATAGCTCACTCCAATTATTTCTTTAAAAAAGTATCTTGACGTGCCCTTATCACCTGCCTAAGAGAGAGAATGGAAAATACCCTTTGAGATCTGCATCATTGTAACTGGGGTGTGATCCTTTCCATGTCAAAACAGAAATAAGCCCTGCAATGGAGCCAGCTGGGAATGCCTGGAATTGCCAGTCTTGTTTCTGTCTCAGCCTGCGTAGGGTTGTGCCCCTAACTGTGAAGAACCAGGTCCCTTTTCCAATTGCAGCAGAAGGAGGTGGGAGGAACATGCTGCTTCCTGTGTCCCCTGTTTTGTTGTACACGCTCAGCTGCCTCTTCAATTTTTAAAAGCCCGTTTAGAGAAAATGAAGAAGAACATCATGGGCGAAGTGATCCATATGGCTTCCCTTCCCATCCTCACACCTGCAGGCTCTCTCTCCAGGAGACACGATTCCCGATGCCCAGAAAATGTCACGGCTGCATTATGCAGGAACAAAGGGGGACTATGGATGGATTTCATTTGCAAGAAGGGGTGCAGAGTGTGTTGTGTGGGTGCACGTGTTTGGTTTTGCTAGTGAACATGTGGCATAGATTCCCCATTGTTTGTTCTTTGTGCTGTGTTCTGTCTGATTCCTTAATCATTTACTAAGCGTAATGGAGTTTAATGTAAACAATTACTTATGCCAGTATTAATCTTAAAGCCATTTAACTTGGCGACAGCACAAGAGATGCTCCTGGCTTCCACGCGGCGCCAAGACCTTCTGAGTTCTATGCCAGTCATCACTTCTCATGGGCAAAATGGCCATCGGCCAGGTTGTGGGAAAGCGCTGGAGGACAATGCCAGAGGGCTGTTAAGCTGAGCATAGAGCGCTCAACTCACCCCTGAGCTCATGCTTTACATGCAAGGGGTTCTACTCCTCCCGCCACACACGGTCCCAAAGAGCACAGATGTCCCCCCCACCCCCGGGAGGCAGGATGGCCACTTCTCGGCACGCCTCTATGCATTTAAGCACTGGACGGACACTGACTTTGTGGCTGGAAAACCAGTTGCCAGTTTTCCCACACAAAAAGGGTACATCGACTGCTGTCATTCGGAAACAACTACCAGAGAACAAGTACCAGAGAAGGCTGCCCTTTGGCCAGATCCAGCTAGACACAACCGGAAGCCAGATGCTCCCCAGCGCTCCTCCCGGGCCATTGGCCACGCAGATGGGAGTGCCACTCCTATGCCACAAGGTTCTCCCTCCCTACAACAATTAGTGCAGTGGGAGGTGCCCGTTCCTCCGAGAGAAGAAGCCATCTTCTGCTTCTTCCTACGCAGCGTGGCTCTCACCAAAGCCAGGCTAGGTTCTTCAAGCAGAAGCTGCAGTGATGAGACTGGCCACACGGGGCAGTACTGAGAGGTCCGGGGTGCAATGCCTCAGCCCTTCATTCCCCAGAAGACCATGCCCCCTTCCTTGGCCCCAGCCGATCCCATGAGCCCCCAATCACTGGGTGATTTCCCAGGTTTTGCACAGTTTTCCCTCCATTCTAAAGATTGAAATTCCTCTCTGAGGGCTTAGCAACTATCAGTAAGGACCTGCAGCTGCGCTATACTGGCATCGTTGATGTCTGGGGAATATCAGTGTGGAATGTGTCCCTCAAGCCAGAGGAGGGTGTGCACCTGTCTAAGCACATCAGAACATAAGGTGAATCCAGGTGTCACAGTTTAAGAGGGGCAGAAATTATTTGGATGTTCAGAAACTCTGCTTTGTGAGGCATTTGCTCTTTCAGAGCAGTGAATGCATGTTCAGAAAATGGGACTTCAAACGGTACATCTGTCTTCACCTTGCAGGGAGGAAAGTTCCTGGCCAGAGAGGCCCAGAGAATGATGGTGCTCTTCCTTCCTTCCTTCCTTCCTTCCTTCCTTCCTTCCTTCCTTCCTTTTCTGCATGGATAAATAGCCAAAGCTCTCTGGGCAATTCTTAGCTCATAGCATATAATACCATATAATATAAAATACAACTACAGCAAAAGTGGGATACCATTGCAATGCAAAATTTAGAACAGATTTTAAATGAAACTGAAATGAAGTGAAACAAGTTTCATATGGCTAGGCTTGTACCAGGAAAGAACAGCTGGCACCCATCTTCCAGGTGGCATTTCAAACCACTTTGTTTGCTTGCTTCATGTTTATACTGCCCAAGACTAAAGGCTGCCTGCCAAGAAACGCCTCAGTGTGGAGGGCAGTTTTCACCCAGTGCCAAAAGGATAGAGGATTTGGCTCTTTCAGTTGCCTCAGTGGGGGGATTGTTCAATATTGGGGGCTGGGGGGCTGCCATGAAGAAGGCCCTTCTCCTTGTTGCCAGTGCCAATGCTGGCACTTGGAAGGCTTCCGATGTCAAGTGTGGTGCCTGGGCAACTTAAGACTGGGAGAGGCTCCAGTGAAGATAGTCGGCCGCCTGTCACAGCCCCAACCAGAGCGCTCGGAGCGGCGGCCGATGCTTCCCCAGCGGGGCCCGCGAGGGCCGGTGTCTTCCCTGAACGCCATGCACTGGCTGCCTCAGGTTACCAACTTCCGTTGCCATTTGCCCACAATTCCCAGACACAGCAACACCCCACGGCATTGTGGGAAATTTAAAATGGCCACTTCTGCCTGCCTCCTGCTGCTGACGGGTCGACCACAGGGCACAAGATTATTGAGAAATGAGGAACGGGCTTCCCGGGGCCTTGGACGCCACCTGCTGCTGCGCATTACCAGGAAGGAGAGGGTGAAGGTCTGCGTGCAGCTGTTTCTTGCATGTCCCATGAACCTCCCCCTCCCCATTGCTCTGGAAAGCACATAACTCAAGGTCAGAAAAAGTTATCTGAGAATTCTGCCCCTGCGATGCAAATAAAGTAATACTGCAAACCGGAGCTGTGCCAGGCATGGTTCCCTGGAGCCATGCCTTGCTCCGTACCGCCAACATGGTGTGAAACCTTTTGCGCAACCCGTGTTCACTGGAGCAGCTCTGCCAAGATTAAAGACTGGACCTGAAACGCAGCAGAATACGGCAGCGTGGTGGCTCAGGAGCCTGACAAAAGCTCTTGTGTTTGGAACTAATTACGCTGCAGTAATTGCCTTTATCTATAATCATCGTGCCATGTTTTCTCATTAGGCTCTATTGTGAGCAAAGGCAATCCAAAGTGACTGACTTGAGCAAGCAGGGCCGGCAGGCACCCCCGGCAGTTCAGGAAGGTCTCCCTTGATCCGCCAAAGGGGCCGGCTCCCCACTGAAGAGGCCAAGGCGTGGGGTCAGCACAGAACGCTGGGAATTCGCGGATGGCCTGTGCTCGCACTGCGCATCCGCCAGTCATCTGTGGAGCGAGAACGCCGCATGTGTCCAGCTTTGCCCAGGTTTTGTCCCTTTGGAATGAAGTCCTGCAGGATCCTGACAGGGGAGGGAAAAAGGGAGAATCCGCATCCCAGGCAGGGCTCTTGGTTCCCGCGCCACTGAGGGGACTCGCCTACCCTGGGTGTCACTCGGAATGGGTTCTGTGCGATGCTGAACCAGTTAGGCATAGCAACCGGATTAGCGCCTTAAAAATTCAGACTAAGCTATACAAATGGAAGGCCAGCCAAAGGATTTAACAATCAATGGGAGGCTTACTATACAAATTTTCCCTAATAACTGAGAGAAAAATGGAATTTATGCAATGATGACCTAGCTGATACATTAATTAATTGGCTATGTACAGAAGACTGGTTAAAGAGTTTTATGTTAAATGGAAAGCCTATTATAAGTATTTTATTTAGCAATTGAGATAAGAAACAGAACCTATAGACATTATTAGTGAATCATAATTACTATATAAATGCTTTGTTGCCACTTGAAATAAATAAAAATTTGAATGCATGGTGTTATCAAGTATTATGTACACAATGTTCATATTAATATAATTGCTTTATTAATCTAACTTTCTTTTTATGATATCATTTTATCTGGGAGAAAGGAAAAATCAATTATTTGCTGGTAGTTTGTGGATATGATACAAGGTGAATCACTATTTACTTGATACCCATGTTAAAGCTTTTTTTTCATTTGTAATAACCAAGTATTATTAAGTCAAAACTGTCGTTATAAAATTGATAGAAGTAATAATAAGTATTGACTTTTTATGTAACTTCTCTCACTTAGTCCTATATGTAATTTTCGTATAAAGTCCTTTAGCATCTTTTTCTTTCTTTTTATATTACTTTTTTGCCTTTATTTATAAAATAATAATAATGCAAACTAGAATCCAGAGCAGAAACATTAGTGCTGTCTGCCTCATTCCCTTAATTCCTCACTAGAGAGCCAGGAAATGCTGGAGACCCGGACTGATGTCCCTCTCCTCCCCAGCGCAAAACTCCCTAGGTGACTTTGAGCCAATCACTGACTCTTGGCCTAACCTACCTCACAGTGTTGTTGTAGGGATAAAGTAAGGAAGAGCATGTCCACCTCCTTAATCGGTTGAAGGAAACCGCCCTGCACTGAACTATTGCATCAGCCCTGCTCATCTTCAAAAATAAGACCAGGATTTGGAATGTTACGATCCAGGGAGAAATTCAGATGGGCAACATGTTCTTGGAAAGCAAAGGCAAAACCAAATACCTCAGATGTGACTCCCTATGATTTATTCAAATACTGGTGCTTGTGTTTCTTGCAGGAAATGTTTGAGTAGTGATAATGTCAGGAAGCCTGCTCCTACGTATTGATCTTGCTGGAAGGCCCCAAAGATAATCCTGAAATATGATTCTGACCTTTTCCGGGTTCTGACACTCGCCATTTTTATCTTTCTCTCTTAGTGGGCAGGAGAGATGCCCATGGCGGAGAGGGAAAGCAGACGCTCGCAGAAAACAAATGCAGTTGCTGAACATACGGAACAGGGCTCCGGATTCTCCACTGGGGTTACAAGCCCAAAGCACCCTGCCATGTGCGGGCAAGAAAAACAATGCAGGACACATTCTGCCAGGAATACATGGGAATTCCATTTAGGTTCAGAAATGATGGGAGAATGCCCTATTCTCAGCCCCAAAGGTGAAGGCAAGCTGGATCATAGGTTCTTCAGAAATGCTTTCATGTTGCACTGGCATTTTCAATTGAAAAATCCACCTGTTTTCTAAATGCCTGCTTTAAAAATGGTGCTTCGTCGCAAAAATGTGAACTCACACCCTGCCCTGTAAGGAGGGAGGTGTGTGCTTGGAGGTGCTCTTTTTTAAAATTAGCATTTTTCCCATTCCAAGTGTAACCTTTCCCAGGCCAAGAAAAAGGAAAAGGCGGAGCGTCATCAGAGCCTGAAATCACAGTGCGCGGAGTACGGAGGCAGCACCGAGCGGGAGCATCATGGCAACTACGCCCCGTGAGGCTCTTCCAGCCTCCAGCCCAGGTGGAGCCGTCGCCCCCGAGGCTTTCCCAGTGGGAGAAGATGCGGGGCCAGCCACGTATGGGAAACCGAGGCAGTAGCTGTGAGGCTCCTCCGCCATCCCCCCACCTGCGGAAGGGACCCTTGAAGTCACCATGGCTGCTCCTGAGACGGAGGGGCAATGAACGCAAAGGGACTTCCTAAAGCGAAACGTGCAGGTGTTGGTTCTGTTACCAGGGAGTCTGCAGAGGACGACGCCTGGACGCTCGATCTGAACCAAGCAATCATGGAATGGCAGGGTTGGAAGGGGCAGGAAGGCCATGGGGGCCAACCCCCTGCTGGTGCAGGCACCAAGTCACACCCTCCCACACCATCTGGCCCAATCCGTGCAGCCATCTCGCTTGGTCTTAGCTGGAGCTGAGTTCCAACAAGCTGGGCTATTTCTACAGAAATTTATATTCTTAAAGCTTTTACATTCATGCCCTTCCTTCCTTCCTTCCTCCAGGCCTCCGCTGCCAAGCGCTTCCATGCCGTGGCATCCCCTGGCAAGGGACTCTCCCGTGCCCCTCCTGGAACTGGAGCGCTGGGGAAGGGCTTGCATCCTGCGAAGCAGCCAGGCTGCTCCCACTTGCTTGGAAGGTGCCATTTTCCTGCCCCACCCCCAGGAATGGGGCTTCCTTGCCCCTCCTGCCTCAGCTAAAGCCCTCTGGAGAAACATGGGAAAGGCGGGAAGGAAGAGGCATCCGCTGGTGGCACCTGGCTGTCCCCAGCTCGACAGGAAGCTCCCCAGGCCAACCGTGGCCCCTCTCCACCTGATCCGTCTCCGGGGGTTGGGGCTCCGTCCCCTCAGTCCCTGGAGGTGGAAGCAGGGACAGCCCCATCCAGATTGCTTATCTCTTGCCATGCTCTGGATCCGTGGCCACGAACCAGCAGGCGGATGGCCTATCCAGCCCCTCCAGGTGTGTCCGGGGCTCCCCAGGCTGGATAGGCTGGACATGCGCATGGTAGGCATGCCATGAGCGGAGCCGGATGGAGCCGGGGGCCAGACTAGATTCGTTTCTATGCCACCCCAGAGCTCTCTGGGCAGGTCACAACAGCCATTAAAAACAGACAGTAAAAATAGCGTAAGAACCTGATTGTTGTGGAGGCTCTAGATCACTGAGTCTGCTGAGCCAGGAGCCGGGGTGCTCTTGCTTCCTAAAATAAATAAATACAACACATTCTTTCACATTGCAAAGCTGAGATTTCTCCTCTGATTGGGCCCAGGGAGGGTCTCGGGATACTGGATGGCAACCCCGACAGGCTGGATAAGGTTGCCTCCCCTTCTTCATGAAGATCCCTTGTGAAAGGAATCTCAGGATACTGGTTGATGGAGGCTAAACGTGGTGGCCAAGAGGGCCACCCTTGGTTGCATAGCCAGAAGCATGGCTTCCTGATCTAAGTAGGTGTTGATACTGCTCTATGCAACTCTGCTGCACCTGCAACTGGAGTCCTGAGTTCAGTTCTGGGCCCCTCATTACAAGAGGGATATAGCCAGGTTGGAATCGGTGCAGCGAAGGGCCACTAGGATGGTGGCTGGTCTGCAGGGGAAGCTGTATGGGGTGAGACTGAGGGAGCTGGGTCTCTTCAGCCTGAAGAAGGGGAGACTTGGAGGTGATCTGTTGGCAACATATAGGCACGTGAAGGGGTGTCACACGGAGGTGGGTAGAGACCTGTTCTCCCCTGCAGGGGAGGGCAGAATGTGCTGTAATGGAGCCAAGCTCAGGGAAGCAAGGTCCAATTTGGATGCCAGGAAGCCCTTCCTGGCAGTCGGGACCCAGAGGGTGTGGAATGGGCTTTCACTGGAGGTGGTTGAGGCCCCGTCGGTGCGGGTGTTCAAGGATAGGCTAGACATGCACATGGTAGGCATGTCGTGAGCGGAGCCGGCTGGGGTTGGGGGTCAGACTAGATGACCCGGGAGACCCCTTCTGACTTGCTCTGTTTCTGATTCTAAGTGAAACTACCGTGAAGGAAAACTCAAGTTGGGTTCCAGCAGAATGCAAACCTGCATGACTTGGGGCCAAGACAGAGATCCCTTTAAGTGTGTGAGTGGTAGATCTGGTCCTGCCCCCTTTTTTTAGAGTATTGGCCAGGCCAGTCCAACCTTAAAAGTTCACCCTCCTGTCCACATGAGGTCCCAATCCCAAGTCTCCTGAAGAGTGAACATGGAGGGTGGGAGGAGGGGCACCATGCTGGCATTGGCCCTGAGATGGGACTGTTCCTGGTCCAACATTTCCACCAATTTTCAAGCCTGTTCCAGTAATGAATGGAGTGTGGTCGTGACCTGGACCGGGACAATGTGCTCAGGAGGACTTTAGAGAGCACCTGGGGTCAGATCAGATCAGAAGTGCCTGGGGGCACCTGTGTATTTTCACAGGAGAAGGAGAAGGTGGAACGCATCCCCTAAAAACAGAAGACATAGATTGGCACAAATTTGCATATATTAATTCAAATGTCTAGCTGCAAGCTGAGAAATAATGACCAATTGAATAGAGGTACAATATTTCTCCCCACAGTGGGGCAGGTCAGGTGAACTGTGTCCTTGCTTTCCCTTCTTGGTCCTGAACCGGGCTTGGGCCGAAAGGCCACGGAAAGCCCACCAGGGGCCCTGTGGACATAGGAGTGGTGCTGCTGACCACCCGCCAGTGGCAGCGCTCCAGAGGGCGGTGCAGCATCCCAACCCTGCCTGAAGATGCCACAGGTCAGACCTGGGACCCCCTTCAGGCAAAGCAAGAGCTGCACCACGGAGTGCTCCGTCCATCTGCTGGGGCAGATGGAAGCAAGCCCAGCGCCTCCAGCGTCCTGTTCCTCACCGTGTCCAGCCACTGGAGAGACCACCAGAAGGCCCACAGGGCTTGAACGTCCGAATGCCATCCTGGCAAGCCTCCATAGAATCATGGAGAAGTAGAGATGGAAGGGGCCACGGGGCCCAACCGCCCACTCAGTGCAGGACTCCAGGTTAAACCGTCCCTCTGATGGCTGTCCACACAATCCAGGAACTTTCCTCCATCCCAGAAGGAAGCTGATCTTGCCCTTTTAGAGAACAAATCCTATTCAGAATGCTTCTCTTTCATAAAATGATTGCATTTGCTTTAAAAAAAAAAACTATGTGTGAAAATAAAATCTGGGTTGAACGTACCTGTTGGAGATAAAATATTATTAACGTCTCGACCTGAGCAAGAATGACGGCCACTCTGGGAACTATTAGGGTGGACGAGGAGTGTTGAGAGCAGCAACTGAGTTGTGTGGTAATGAAGATTTATGGAGGCTGGTGGGTGGCATGAGCTTAGTTAGGGTCCTGTAACTGTTCCAGAGAGACAGAACGGAAGGGAAGTGCTTGTCAGAACGGGCTGTCAGCACAATCAGGAACCGCGTGCTTCTCTGCAGGAGGGCAGGTTTCTGGAACAAAGGTATGACTGGTTTGCACTTAACGTTGTCATCTGAGGACCTTATTATGAGAGCAAATTTTTGTGAGCCAGGACGCTTTTTGTAAAAGCCTGGGAGATGCCTCACGCGGGTCCAGGTCCGAGGAATCGCAAGCTCACTGAGATTCCAAGTTCCTCCTCTGCATTCAATGAGCTTTGTTCTCATTCTCAGCTGTGAGCTTCGAACAGGAAAAGTTTGGATCTGGGGGCACATTTTTTGAAAGTGCGCACCCAAGCAAAAAAATGCACATTTTCCTAAAGCATCAATTTTGCAAATGAGCATGGCAAGCTGTGGGGTGTGTGGCCATGCCTGCAGAATGGTGCGCCTGTGGGCACATCTGGAGGCTTGAGAGCATGGCCTGGTCATGCTCACCAGACAGCCCCCAGGAAGAACCTTGCCAGGCCATGAAATGGCCACCACAAAGACCTTCACCAGTTACAAAACACTAATTTCTGAGATGGCAAAAAGGTGAGACTTTGCAAAAAAAAAAAAAAAAAAAGATGTTCCGAAGAACCAAAGTGGTTGGCAGAGGTCATGAGTCTGAAAATACAAACCCTTTCCCGATCCAGGGAAGTTCTTGGCACCAGGCCAATGCTCCTTTGAACTTTCGGCCTTTGTCTTCACCAAGGGTCCCCCAAGGAGCACCCATGAAGCTCCCTCCTTTCCTCCCTCCCTCCCTCCCTTGAAACGCATGTTTTTACATTTTGAAAATCCCTGATAAAAGTTACAGTGCGAGGACCTGAAAGAACTGCTTCCTGTCCCCAGCCCACCCCATCTTTTCCCATGCACACAGACCTTTCCCCTTGGCTATCTCCCCACCTCGCCATTCCCAGCCCCGGCCCTGTTGTTTCTCTCCAGCCAGTCCCTTTCCTAGCTGTTTTCCTCCATGCCAAGCCTGCCTCCATCTCTTTCCACCCCTCTGTCCTGCTGTTCTCTCCACTCTCAGTCTCGTGCTTTTGCACCACCTCTCTGGAGTGTCCAGGCCGCCGTGGCAGCCATGCTGTGGCTGGCAGCATCTTCCATGCCAGCGCTCCGGTGGTGGTGCCCCAGCAGCTTCTCAGGTTCCCAAGGATGCCCATGGGCCTGAAAAGGTGGAGTGGCCTGACCTGGGACCTCTCCCACGCCGTGCATGAGCCCCACAGCTGAGCTACAGCCCCACTGATGCGCAGAAAATAGGAAGGAAATCCCTGCATGATCAGCCGAACATGGGAAGGACCTGGGAACACGCAAGAATGTGGGAAGCTGCCTTGGTCCTCCCAACCCAGTCCTGCAGCGCTGGCCAACAGTGGCTCTCTCAGCCAGGGATTGTCCTCACCCTCCTTGGGCTGGGGAAAAAACTTTCAGAGTTCCTCCCTCCAGGATCTGCGGGTTCCCTCTCAGGCTCAGCGCGCTCCTGCAAAGTGAGCCAAGCCAAGAGGCCGCTGCAAGTGCCGACTGGCCCCCAGTCCCAGCGGCCGACCTCCCCCCACTCGCTGCAGCAGCACCCGAGGAGGAGGCAACCAACAGTGCCCACCCCTCGCCTGCGTGCAGACTTGGGCGGCTCTCTTTGACTCTGGGCTGAGCAAGCCCCTTGCATGTCCCTGCCCGAGACACACAAGGGCAGGAGCCCCCGATATCCTCCAGTCCAGGGCACGTCCACTGTCCCCTTCGGTGCCGACTGTGCCGAGCTGGCCTCCATTCCTCCCCTGTTTGCCACTGTAGCAAAGGAGCAAAGCCATCGCGGAGACGGGCCGGGAGCAAAGAGAACGTTCTGCCATAAATCGCCCTGCACTTTGCTTTGTGGAGAGAGAGACGTGGTAGAGAAAGAAATGGATTTCCAACATATAAAGACAACTTTATGCACCATATAAATTTGAGCCTCCAAAAGCTTAATTTATTGTGAACTGGAATCCTTCCATCACTCAGTGCTATTAAAAAAATTTAATCAAAACTGTAGGCTATTAAAATGGACAGAAGTTGGCAAGGAATGTGCCGTTACCTTCTGCGAACATCTAGTGGGGCCCCAAGCGCAAATGAAACGGATTTCAGGTGCCAAAGGAAATTTGCGGGACATCAGTGGAAGTGTTGATATTGCCTGGACGCAGAGACGGGGCTGCAAATCAGGGACCCCGAGACGTCGGGTCTGCAGGGAATAGAGGAGCGCCGTGGCACGTTCCCGTGGGGAATGATCCTAAGGAAGCCCCATTGAAGTGAATAGGAGCTGCCTGAGCACAGAGATCTAGCAGGCTTCCCCAGGCCAGGCAGCCTGGGCTGCTTGGGCAGAAGCACAGCAGCCTGGATGTCGCACCTCAAGGTGGATGTTGAGGCTGGCAGCTCTCTCCTCAGAGGATGGTAAATGCCCCGAAGTGGATTTATTTATATATTAAAAGTTTTTCTATCCCGTCCCCTACAGAACATCTCGGGATGGCTCACAATAAATAAGTAGAATAAAACCAAACCCACAGCATCCAACCATTAATATACTAAAACTCCAGTTAAAATCAATTAAACATTAAAATAATGGAAAAATAAAAAGATTTTTGCCAGAGACTAAAAAGAATATAATGTCAGTGCCAGGCGAACCTCTCTGGGGAGCGTGTTCCATAACTGAGGTGCCACCGCAGAGAAGGCCCTTCTCCAGGTAGCCACCCTCCTGATCTCCTTCAAGGAGAGCTCCCGGAGCAGGGCCTCCCCCTCAGATCCCAAGGGGCGGGAGGGCACATAGGGGAGAAGACATTCCTACAGGATTCCCAGACCCAAGCCATTTAGGGCTTTGTAGGTCATCACCAGAACTTTAAATTGAGCCCGGACTTCAATTGGCAGCCCGTGTGACCTATAGAGGACCAGCATTATCTGTGAGCACCTGCCGGTCCCTGTTAACGCCCTGGCACGTAGAACACATTGCAGTAATCCAACCAGGAAGGTACCAGAGCGTGGGTCACCATTGCCAGGCGATGCTCGTCCAGGCAAGGGCGCAGTCGGTGGATCGGCCAAAGCAGAAGGAAAGCGCTCCTCGCCACCGCTGCCAGCTGGGACTCCAGGGACAGCTCTGGGTCGAGAAGCACTCCCAAACTGTGAACCCCATCACTTAGGGGGAGTGCAACCCCATCCAGGACAGGGCCAAAATCACTTGCCAGGAAGGCTAAACTGCCTACCAACAGGACCTCCGTCTTCTCTGGATTAAGTCTCAATTTATTGGCCCTCATCCAGCCAATTTCCTCGGCCAGTCACTGGTTAAGGACAGCCACTGCCTCACCTGGACTAGATGTAAAAGAGAGGTAGAGCTGGGTGTCATCAGCGTACTGGTGACTCCATGGCCCACACCTCTGGATGACCTTTCCCAGTGGTTTCATGTAGATGTTGAAAAGCACGGAGGATAAAATGGAACCCTGCAGAACTCCATGGCAAAGCTGCCATGGCCCAGAGCCATAGTTCCCCGGCACCACCTTCTGGAATTGGCCAGACAGGTAGGAGTGGAACCACTGCAAAGCAGTGCCACCAACTTCCAACCCAGCCAACCTATCCAGAAGGTTACTATGGTTGACGGTATCAGAAGCCGCTGAGATGGACCTCTCCCTGCACAGGTCAGCATATAGGGCGAATTCAGTTCCTTAGCCAGGTCTGAAGCCAGGCTGGAATGGGTCGAGATGATCAGTTTCCTCCAAAAGTGCCTGGAGTTGTCCTGCCACCACCCACTCAAGCGCCTTGCCCAGATACAGGATATTGGCCACTGGCCTATAGTTGGCGGCCATCTCTGGATCCAGAGATGCCTTCTTCAGGACAGGCCTTATCACCGCTTCCTTCACAGGGGCAGGAACCCAGCCCTCCCTCAGAGAGACGTTGCTGACCTCCTGAACCCAGGTACATATCCCCTTGTTGGCTTTAGTGAGCAGCCACGAGGGGCTAGGGTCAACTGACAGGTGGTGGGTGGGACCAATCCAAGCACTTTGTCCACTTCCTCAGGCCACGACAATTGAAACTCATCCAGTAAAGGTGGACCAGACGGCGCTCTGGACACTCCCTGTTCTCGGACCCTATCAACTGTGGAGTCCAGCTCGTGGCAAACCTGAGCGACCTTATCCTTAAAGTGCTGGGCAGAGTTGTCACAGCGAGCTACAGATGGTGCAATAGGATCCTTTTTAGAGTCAGGAAGTAACAGGCCATGCTCCACCCGAAAAAGCTCAGCTGGACAGCACTGTGAGGATGCAATGGAGCAGAGAATCCTTCTCCGCCGCCCTCACTGCCACAGCGTAGGCTCGGCAGTGAGCGCCAAGAAGGCTCGGTCAGATTCGTCCCGGGGTTTCCTCCGCCTTCTGCTCTAGTCCTCCCCCAGCCAGCCATCCCACCTGCAGCTCAGGCGCGTACCATGGTGCCAAGCGGGCCCTACAAGGTGGGAGAGGAACTTAGGAGTGACCGTGTCGATCGCCCTGGTCATTTCCCCCTCCCACAACTCAACCAAGGCATCGACATGAGCACCAGCTTTAACAACTGGAAAAACCCCCAGAGTCCCCAGGAAACCATCTGGATCCATAAGACTCTGGGGGCAGACGCTTTTAATATCGTCCACACCCTTACAGAGGGAGAAACTGGCCCCAGGTTCAAACCTCATGAGGAAGTGAACTGACCATGACAAAGAACATTTCCAGATCACCATCTTCCTGTTCTGTTGGGAAAACCAGGTCCAGAGTGTGGCCTCTCTCGTGCATTGGGCCAGGGACATGTTGAGACAGCCCCGTGGCCGTCATGGCGGCCATGAAGTCCTGAGCTGCCACCGTCAGAACAGTCTCGGCATGGAGATTGAAGTCCCCCAGGGCCAGCACCCTAGGAGTCCTCAACACCAGGTCCGAGACGATCTCTGTTGGGCAGAAGGGTGCAAGGTACACCAGCAGAATCCCCAGTCTGTCTCGGTCACCCAGCGCCAGGTGCAAACACTCCAGGCCAGGTCTCGAAGGGCAGGAAGCAGCAAATGATGGCCAAACCCCCTCCCTTCCCTCAAGGCAGGGTTGGTGCTGCACCAGATACCCAGGCAGGCACAGCTGGGTGAGGGACACGCCCCCTTCTCCCGCCCAGATCCCTGTAATGCATGCCAGGTCAGCCCCCTTGGCCATGAGTAAACCTGCCAGGAACCTTCCGGTTGGGGCAGAAACCAGAAGAGGGGACTGATACTAGCTATCTGTCCCTCCTTCTGCAATGATGTGTTAGACCCCCAATGGCATATCTTCCCTTGCCCATAACCACCCCAATGGGGGCGCCCACCCACTCCCAGGAGCTCCCATAACAACTTAAAACCAACAAGTAAAAGCAATAAAACTCGGATGTTGTGTGATAAAAACAGAGCCAACTTGCAAAAGCCTCTGGCTCTAACATCATATAAAAACCGGCCAAACCTGACCACCCCCTTGCAATAAACCAGTAAGTCCCCGG
Source organism: Varanus komodoensis (assembly GCF_004798865.1). NCBI lineage: Eukaryota > Metazoa > Chordata > Lepidosauria > Squamata > Varanidae > Varanus > Varanus komodoensis. Next base: position 2,486,924 of record NW_025336360.1, on the reverse strand, counting down.
TCTGCCGGCCAGCGAGATGAAGGCTCCAGTCCCGCCCCCCCCCCCCCCCCCCGCAAGCACCACCCTGCTGCCCCTGGCGTCCTCTCTCACACGTAGCCGGGCGCGCAGGTCCTCCCAGGAAGTGGAGCAGCAGAGGGAGGGGCTGGCACAGGTCCATCTCGGTGGATTATAAAGCGGAACGAGACGCACTCATATCTATGAAGGCTTTCCCAGACTCCCATCCACGAGGAAAATGAAGTGCCATTCACCAGGAGCAGAGCACTGGGTCCAGAGCCCAGAGGGTCCAGAGTTTAGCACCATAGGTACAAACTCCCTGCGGTGCTCTAGGAATTAAGTGCATTTTAATGATTCCTTAGTCCCCTGTGCTCATCACAAGTTCTCCAAGAGGTGCTTTCCACCCAGTTGCAAAGCTGCACCCAGCACTGTGGGTTTCCCTTAGGAAGGGGCCAGGGCTTTGTTGAAAACAGAAGGTCGCGGGTTCAGTCCCTGGCAGACATGGCAAAGGGATTTGATAAATTCATGGAGGAGGAGGAGGCTATCAGTTCTGAGCTGTGTTTCCTCCTTCCTGCATTCAAGAGCCACAGACTTTTCTCCTTGCAAAGCATTGTCCGTTGACCAAAAAGCACAAGCACCCAGAATGGACTTCTGAGCATGCACAGAGAGGTTTGTTGAACCCAATCTGGTATTCACCTGGAGGAACTCTCCTGAGCCCCATCTCTTTGGGAGGAGCCTTCTGAAAGCGAGCATGTCCCCTCTCTGTGCACGGATCCTCCCATGAGGCCGTCCTCCCCTGCTGGTGATGCACCTTGGGGGCAAGAGCCGTGCCCCCCTCACCTGAGCCCGAGAAACTCCGCTGCCCCGAGTCCCCTCCTGCCCACTGCGCATCTCGGCCTTTCCCAGGGATCGCCTGCCTACCTGAGGAGCCTGGCCTTGAGGCAAGCGCCTCGCTCCTCTCATCGAAGTGTCTCAGCTTGGCCCACGTTCCCAGGTTCCCCGCAGTCCTGCTTCCCCTTCCGGTTCTGAGTCCTCTGCAGCCCAGCCAGCAGAGCCTGGGAACGAGCGCCCAGGCTGCCTCTCCCTCGCTCCCAGCAGCAGTGGTCACAAGTCAGCATGTGTGAGGAACCTGTGAATCCTACAGGGCTGGGGGGCTGGGGGGCTGGGGGGGGAGTGCTTGATCTGGCCCCAGGCACCCCTGTTTTAAAACATCTGACTTGGGCATCCGACTTCCTGGTTCCTGCTTGGCCGCTCCGGGTGCTCGTTCTCATGCCTGCAGTTCAGAAGATCCAAGAATCAGAATGTGAACAGATCACCAGGGAGCTGGGGAGGATGGACATGCCCTGACACCGAGGAGGAGGAGGAGGCTGATGTGCTTACCCTGAGGCCGGATAGTTTAGTAGGGCAGACAATTCCTTGGAATGACCGAGCTGTACAGTCGGTGGGAGGGGACTCTGGGAATTGAGGGGCTATCAGACGGAGGCTGGGCACCCCGGGCTCTTGACCTGATGACGAGGCATCAGCACAGGCAGACGGCTCGGTTCCGTGACTGGGGCACAGGGAGCAGATACGCTTGCTTTCAGAGAGCCCCTCCCAAAGAGATGGAGGCAGGCGTGTTCCTACGAAGAGTTCCTGGAGAGTCCAACAAAGCACTCTGTGCATGCTCAGAGGTTCGTTCTGGGTGATTTGTATTTGGGACCAGTAAACAATGTTTTGCAATGAAAAAGGCTGGGCTTTGACTGCTCCGGGGAGGATCCTCAGCTCGCCACAGTTCCTCAGGCACATTTAGTTACTCTGAAAGCATGTGGGAATTCTCCTAGAGGCCACACCAGCGGCCCTCCCTCCCGGGTCGGCGCACCAAGTCCAGCATTCCTTCTCTGAGAGGAGTCACCACAACGCTTCTGGCTGCCTCGCAAGAGGCATGAAGGACCTGATGCTCCACCTGATCTGGCCTCAGAGCCTTTCCCTACAGGTCCTTTCGCCACGGCTGGGCCTGGCCGGCACGCAGCTGAGGACTTCTGCAACGATGCCAAGAAAGCCCGGATCAATTGCAGCATCGACTCCAGCGATCAGCTCCTCGTAAACCCAGCTGGGCCATCCATCACCCAGCTTGCGCCTCCCATCAGTGCCTGCACCTCCGTAGCAGACCCATCCATCACTGCTGAGGGGCCAGCAAATTGGAAACGTGGCAGGCCATGATGGACGGGGTCAGTACACGCAACGCAGAGGCAGAGAACTCGGCTGCGCCTCCAGAGTTTATCTTGAGGAGATAGACTCTGCAGCCAAGAACCCAGTGGGGAAGATCTCCAGATGCCACGGTGGGGCTGGAGACAACGGCTTCCTTTCCCCGCCTCCGAAACATCTTCTGGCCTCACAGGAGATGGGAGTCCTTGGCACAGGCCTGGGTTTTCAGAAAAGCCCCCCCCCCCCGCTTCCCCTTCCAGGCTTCTTCTGCATCAAGCAAACTTTGAGGGATTGTGTGTGCAGAGCACCCCGCGACCTCCCCCTCAGCCGGTCCAGCTCTTCCTCTCCAATCTGCTCCGGCCTCCACTTGTTCCCCTGCTGCAAAGAGCCGTGCTATAGATTCACAAACTCCAGGCTCACCCAAGAGGGCCAGTCAGATAACGGGGCTTTCTCCTTCTCTCTTCCCCCATTGCCCCTCTCCGAACCTGCTCGAAAGGGCCCTCCACCCCCTGGGGAAAACCTTGGGGTACACAAGGAATGATTGGCCTCTCCTGCTGATGGGGACCTTGTGGAAGGAATGGATTGGACTGAGCCACTGAATGCTAAAAAGGCAGTGTGGTGCAAGGGTCAGAGCGTTGGACTGCCCTTCAGTTGATCCGGGTTGCAGTCCACTCTTGCCCGTGCACCTTGCTGTTTCCCTTCGAGCCAGCCACAAACCTTCAGCCTGGCCTACCTGATTGGGTTGTTGTGAGGGTAAACATGGAGGTGGCTTGAACTGTGTAAGCCACCTTCAGCTCTTTGCAAGAGAATAAAGGGGGAGGTATAAATGTAATACTGTGGAGGTGATGAGGAGGAGGAGGAGGAGGAGGTCAGGTGGTCCCAAAATATTTCCACTTTTGTCAATTCTGATCAAAACTAGTCTAATGAAAAGAAACAGAGAAACAGACCGAGTCAGAAGAGTCCTCTGGGGCCATCTAGTCTGACCCCCGCACCCCAGCTCCAGCCGGCTCTGCTCACGACCATGTGCATGTCCAATTATTTGCCTTGTTATACCTTCGGGTTTTTTAAAAAGGCCTCATACTTTTCCATACAGTAGGCCTTCCCCAAGCACGCACGCAGCTCCCTTTTGGTCCTGAGTGCTTTTGGTTCCAGCCATGTCGGCCCTCTGTCCCTGAAGTCTGCCATTAGAAGGACTAGCCTGCCAAGTGTGTTCCTCACTAATCTTCTGGGGAGGGGCTGTCCGGGCCTTCTGTTGGTGCTCAGCACAACGGGGCAGGGAGCAGGGCCCCTGTGGTGCCAGGAGTGTGCCAGTGGGTCCATGCAGGAGGACAGAGAATAGGCGATGCCCCCTCTGCAGAAATTCAGTGAACCTGGCACTGGCAGGCTGCTCTTTGAGGCACCCCTCGCACTTCCACACTGGTGACACGCGTGCCACCCGTCCCTCGCTGCGGGACACCCTGCGCCCGCTCCCTGCCTGGCTTCCCTCCTCACGCGAACCGCTACGTCGCCTCGGTCTGTGCGGCCTGGAACGTCTCTCCTCGCCAGATGCAGCCTACTTTTATCTTAAATAACATTGCTTCCATTTTATTTCAGCGAGCACAATAGCCCGAAACCCCCCAAAAGGCCGTTCTTCATATGAATAATTCATTGCTGGTGTTGATGGCAATTGATCAAAGATATTAAGCTGAATGTGCGGGTTTGCCGAGGTCATCTTGCCGTCCAGAAGAAAGGGAGTCTGATTTGGGTGAGGGATGATTCCGACTGGGCGGCTTGTGGGGAATGAAAAGGGCCGGTGGAAGCTGCCGGTGGTGAGAGGTATCCTCATGGGACTCTGGTCTGAACCTAATTTGGGGAGTGAGAGTTGAGTACCACAGGCAAGCTCCTTCAGGATTCAAGCTACTCCAGAGCAGCTCTTCCACCTCACTGGCACTGGAGCCTCCAGCTTCCTCTGGAAAGAGCCGGGCATGGCCCAGATGGGAGCCAGGCGCTCCCCTTTGGACAGCAGCTTCTCCTCGGGAAGAAGTGTTTCCAGCTGGGTGACCACTCAGTCAAAGAAGAATGTGAGGATGCCTTTGAGAGCTGTTCAGAAGCGCCAACCGGTCCAGTGTGCTGCATCCCAGGGCACGTTACTGGGAGCCAGTCTAGCGTACACCTCCAGGAGCTCTCCTTAGGAACATGCCCCAGGCCCCCTCCCCTCAGGAGGGGCTTCCTGCAATGAGCATGCCTCCTCTCCATGCACTGCTCATGCAGTTGGGCCTCCCATCTCTGCTGACCCCTTGCCATGGGGCCACGAGTGGGGTCGGGGGGGCGGTCTGCATCTGGGCATCCCTCCCCCGCAGCCCCTCTCTCCCAACCATCTTGGAAGCTCCCAAAACTGCCTGGTTGAGCAACGTGCGGCGCCTCCGTCTCCCTCATCTCAGAATCCCGACCCGGTCCATCCTCCGTAATCACCACAAGTCGTTCGGCATTCTGATTCCGGATCGTCTGGGAGCCAGCCGGCAGTCCGCGGGAACGATCACCCAGGGCTGCCATCCTCCGCACTCCCAACATAACTGATCGGTTGCTGAAGGGTTGCATTGGTGGGATGTCATTTGTTTCTTTTAGGACTGAATTTGTGTGCTTTTAATGTATTTGTTTTTGTATTATGTTTTAATGAAGATGTTGCTTTGAATCTGTCTATTAGTACCGTTGGTTCCCTTGACTGCCATTTTTGGCAGAAAAGCTGTTCATAAGTACAATAAATAATTAAAAGACAGGGGGAGAAATCACTGTCAAGAGCTAATTAAAATTACAATAAATAGATTGCAAACAAATTCTACCGAGGTAGTTTTCCAAAAACTGGCAGCAAAATAAGCCCATTTAGAAAAAAGTTTGCCTGAATAGAGAAATTTTTGAAGTCTGTTAACAATGTGGATGGTAGTGTCCAACTTCTTTCTTTCTTTATTAACTATTTGTTGCATTTATATCCTACCTTTTTTTCCTTCCAAGGAATTCATTTGCTTATATGACCATAAAGAAATAACCACATACCTGGGGCCACCAGTGAAAAGGCCCTTCCTTGTGCCTGTCAAATGGACTGATCTTACCTACATACAAGGACGGATTCTGAAGCTGCGACACACAAACAGGTTCATACAAGTGAAAGAGGTCCTTTGGGTAAGCTGGTCGCAAGCAATTTACAACTTTAAAGTTTAAAAGTAATATTTTAAATGCACCAGCTGGAAGTTCAGTGGGTATAATATCGGGGTCACCAGTTCCCAACACCTGGCTTCTGCCTGCATCTGAGTGGCTGCTTTTTTAACACGTGGCGTCTCCAAGCCGCCTTCAGAGGCAGCTGTGTTCGGAAATTCTTCAGAGTAGGTCAGTTGATGGGGCTCTGCGTTATGTCCCCGCCTTCCATGCAGAGGGTCCAAGTTTCAGCCCCCAGCCTCCCCAGGAAATGGCCCTTTCTCTTCCATGAAATGTCCCAGTCTCCTTCCCAAGCTGTCCGGACAGGTGGGCATCATGACACCTTGTGGAAGTGAAGCTTCAGAGCTGCTCTGGGTGAAAAGCCCTTCCCTTCCTCCGTCCTGAATCTCCCAGCAGCCGGGTGCAGGGAATGAGCCCTTTGGGTCCTTGCCTTATGGGCAGGGGAGAAAGACGCCTCCCTGCCCACGTTCTCCGTGCCGGAAAACATTTTGCACACTCCCATCCCATCTCCCTTTGCCTGAGCTAACCGCTCCTGGCCGTTGCCGCCTTCCCTTGCAAGGAGCTGCTCCAGCCCCTCCATCGTTTTAATCCTCCAGTTCTGCCCTTTTCCCAACTGTCCGATCTTTCCTCCGGGGTAGTGACCTTGCTCCGACGCAAGTCTGCCTCCCCTTAACTCTTCCCTTCACTGGAGCACCGCCATGTCCACACAGGGGCCCAGAATGACCGACCACCTCGCACAGGCCCTCCTCAGCGGCCCCCACCAAGTGGCTGGGACAGGCAGCAAGGAGAGGCAGGCCAAATCAAATGGCTTGGAATCCAAGATACCAGAAACTACCAACACACAGCCAAACGCTCTCACTGCCAGAAATCTTAGGAAAGAGATTTTGTCCATTTGGGGGGGGGGGGGGGCGCAAACCTTCCCAAAGCTGCTGCATTGGGTGCAACCTTTGCAGCACCAGGTGAAGAGCTTCTGACTTGCCCAAGAATTCTCATTTTTCAGAGTGGCTGATGTGCCTAAGTCTCTGGAATGGAGGCTGATGCACGTCCATTGCTTTGTCCAAGGTGTGGCAGCATTGACCTCTTCTGTCGTCACACCCTTATGCCTCACACCTGCATTTCACCTGGACAGCTAGGCTCAGCCATCTGGATAAGGCACCCCGGAGGGGGAGGCACTGAGGCACTGATAAGAATTGGCGGCAGCCACCGCCCCAGCTCCCTTCCCTCCCCAAGCCCCAGTCACAACCCCAGGAAGCAGCTGGCCCGGCTCTGTCCACTCCAGCTGCGAGGGGAGTGGTCAGCCTCTGGAGGCCCCCTCCACCATGAGGATAGGATCGCAGGCCTGGGGTGCCAAAGAATCCTACAGCCTCCCTGACACAGCTGGGAGGCCAAAGGAATTCATCCTCAGGCTCCATTGCTTTAATCCTTTCCTGTATTGCAAATCTTTGTCCTGCTGTGAGGCATCTACTGCGTCTGATGTTGCATGTTATGGTTTTAATGGCCATCCACCACCCAGAGAGGCTCAGCTCTTGGGCAGTATGGAAATGTAATTCAGTGGATAGATAGATAGATAGAGCCAGGAAATCAGATGCTGGGCAAAAGCGGGTGGCCATCTGGGTGCTAAATGTTTTGGGACGCCCCAGTGGGAGGCAGCACATCAGTGTAGCCGGCAGGCTCGGTGGCCAGGCACGCACGGCTGTGCCAGTTGTGCTGGCCTCCACCTTGCCTTCCCTGCAACCACCGTTTTCCTGGGCGTTTCTGGCCCATGTCCAGATGGGGAGGGTGGGGCTCCTGGGGGCAGCAAAAATGCCCCTCTTCACGCAGTATCTGAGCCTCCCGTATGGCTGAAGGAACCTTCCTGTCCGTTGCTCGTACAGATCCCACATTTCCTATTTGCACTCAATAATTAATAAGCAGTAGAATTCCGAGGTTTACAATGACAAAACTTTTCTTTCGGTAAGCCCCTTTAATGAAATAATTAATCTGCTGGCAACAGTAGCGCTCAACTGATTTTTTGGTTGTTTTTGTTTTTTGGCAAATCCAGAAGGCCTTCTTTGGCAAAGAAACATTTGTTTATTTCAGCAGCAAGAAGAAGAGAAGAGAAGCATCCGCTCCTGGGGGAGGAGGTAGAGATGAGAGACCTTCATTTGTCTTGCAAAACGGCAGCTCAGCACTGCGGGAGCTGCAGAACCTCAACGTACAGGCGAGAGTCAGGTCAGCGCCAAACCTCTGCGTTCGCTCGACAGGGCAGAGTTCAGCGAAGCTGCCACTTGGGGGTCCCAAGGCAAGGCAGAGGCCCTCCCAGAGAAGGGCTCCGAGATCGGGGGCAGGGAGAGCTTTCGGGGGGGGGGGGGCGCAGAGATTTGGCACGTGCACCTTGCTTCCTGCACAGGGGTGGAGTGTTGCATGCCAAGATCCCTCTTCGGCACTGCTCCACAAAGGGGTAAGCACCCCTCCATCCCCGTTGCAGACTGCTTCATTTATCTCCTTTCCTTCATGGGGGCATGTCCAGCCACACCTCCCCCAGTTCTTTAAAAGTATTACGGGTGTATGTCTCATGGACAGGAAGTGCCTTGGAAAAAGGGGCAGTTTGGGAAACCAAATGCTAATTCAGCTAGCGAATTGGGGGAAGTGTCATGCCCCTGCTTTGCCTGCAGGGACCTCCAGGTTCATCCCCCAGTGGACTGGAAAAAGAGTCCCTTCTCTGGAGCCCTGGACTACCGGGGGCCGGACGAGATGGTCCATCTCGTCTGCCTCGCTCTTTTTCTATGTGTCTAATACAGAATAAGGCTATTTGTACACTGGCACCCCCAGCGTGAGACATGTGGGTGTCCATGGGGCCCAGACACCTTTCCTGGCTTCTGACAGACTCTCTCCCTCCCCCATTTTTATTCCAGGTCTTTGCCATGGTCATGTGCCCTCAGACCGTCTCTGACGGATGGTGTCTCTGTGCCCCAAAGCTCTCCAACATGCCGCATCCACGACGGCTGAGCTTTTCTAAATTCAGGGATGTGGCTTCCTTGATGGAGTCAATCCATCTCTCATCTGGTCTTCCTTTTCTTCAACTTTCCCTAGCATAATGGTCTTTGCGAGGGAAAGCAGCAGGGAGTCTGGCCTCCTCAGGACATTTCTGGAGTAAGGCAGCCTCAGATTGTCAATTTTGCTTCCAGGGAAAGCTCTGGTTTAGGTTTATAGAGGATCTTTTGTTTGTTTGTTTGTTTGGAGTTTTTCTATGCCGTCCCATTACTAAAAGTCTCTGGATGGCTTACCAATTCCCTTGTCTGTCTTTCTATCAGTCCAGGGTATTTGCAAAGCTCTCCTTCTGCACCATGTTCCAAACCCATCAATGCCTCTATTGTTTCATGTCTTAGCATTTTTAAAATTAAAACTTCCTTGCTGAAGGGGCGTACCTACCCCAGCTCGACGTCCTCTTCTTAGAGTTCAGAAGAGCACTTCTGCGTCTTGGCCCTCGGAATCCACATTTGCACTTGGGTCCTTGGGCAAGTTATTTCGGGTCCCATGGTTCCATTCCCTGGAGTGAATGATCTGTGGCCAGCAGAGACCACGGTGGCCGTTTCATGGAAGGGGCAAGCCCAGCTTGTGAGAGTACATGGCTTGCGCTCAAGAGTCCAAATTTGCCCACTGGCTTAAAAAAGTCTGGGAACCCCTGATCTCGACAAGCAAAGCTAATTCCATCCAGATGCAGCTGGGGAAAAAGAGTGAGGAGATTGCCAGGCTCGGCTGAACCTGCATGAGCAAGCGCTCGCACTGCCATCTGCGACTTTTCTAACCAAAGCTCAGATGTGTGCAGGGTAAATGCAGCGATCGTTTACAACCACCGTAATTGGCAATAACGCCGTCTCCTTAGTTTTGCTGTGCTAATTTAACACCTGCACTGGGAGAGAAACCCTCATTCTGATTATATTCATTTAGTGCTCAATCAAACTTGTAACTAGACTGAAGCGTAGAAATTCTCACTCACCATCATCCAGAAAGCCTCTAACCTGGTCGGGTCAGTTATTGGTGGAACTTGCCAAAAGGGCCTGGGCCATCTGCTGGTCCCATTTCCTCGGGTGTGCACATCCAGCCATCTTCTCCCTGGATGGACGGACAGACGGACAGGGGCCCGGAAGTGGCCTCAGCTTTCCCTTTTTGCTGGAGGCGGAACAAAAGGTCCAGGTGAAGCAGGTGTGCAGGAAGTGGACAGGGATAGCTCCCTCCTGTTAGGAACTCTGATTCACGGAATGGTTTTCCAGAACCCCGTTGTTTTTTTCTCCATGGCAAAAATGGATCTTAAATTCAAAAATCAGGTGAAATAAGGGGTCACTATCCTAGTAATTTTCTTTCCCTTGGTTGCAAAAAAAAATCTGCCAAAATCAGTTAAAATTATGAGACTGGTGTGTGCAGATTGATGCCCTCATACACTACAGCAGACACCCCAGAAGAGGGCTGGATGGACGAAGATTCGAGAGCCAAGGTTCCTCCTCCAACCATCACCAGCCACAGGCATTTACCTTGCTCTTTCTTCACTGCTTCTAAGTACAACTCCTCCAGACAGATCTCTGAGCATGCACAGAGTGGTTGTTGAACCCAGTCCAGCATTTACATGCAGGGACTCTCCTTAGGAAGCTGCCTGGGCCCGGTCCCCTCAGGAGGGGCTGACAGAAGGCAAAACTCCTCCACTCTCTCCGCTGCTCATTCAGGTGGCCTCCGGTCTCTGCTGATGCCTCACTGCAGGATCAGCAGCAGGGGCTGGCCCGCCTCTGAGAATCCCTCCTCCTCAGAGACTCCTCCCAGCAGCCGCACGTCTTGGCCGTGTCCAGGAACTGCCTGGCTGGAGAAGCACCTGGCTCTGGGACCACTGTCGCCTCCTCCTGCATCTCAGAATCTTGCCCCAGCTCATCCTCGGCAACCTTACGGAGGCCCCCTTCACCTCCCAGCTCTAAATCAACACCTGGCATGCAGCCAGCGGCCCGAGGGAGCTCTTGCCCAGGACTGCCACTCTTCTCCTCCCAGCAGGAAGGGTCACACCTGATACAAAGCCGCTTCCGGACATGCAGGCTGCCTGCACTGACACAAGGGGGGAGCAGCCTTCCCAGGAGGGGAAAGAACTTACTCACACTGCCTGGACTTCGGCCAGGAGAGTAGCTTTTCAAAGGAAATTTCACTTACCTGGTGGATTTCGAGTGACAGCAACAATATTCCAGGCTCCAGTCCAAGCAAAAGTCAGGAGTAAATAACTCGTACGTTCTGTCCAAATTGAATCTCACATCTCCATCAGCAATTTCCTTCCCTACATAAAGGAGATATATAGATATATGAATGTTCTCCTGACTCCATTGTCTCCAAGCTGCCAAAGCCTTTCTGAAATCCAGGACTGTCTCCAAGAGAACATCTCTACCAGAAGGAGAAGGGTGCCATTAATTCTAACAACAATGGTGCATTTTCTTAATCAGCCTTTCAAAAAAGGCAGGGAGGGACAAACAGAGCTTGCTTTTGCATGGTAGGACAGAATAGATAATTACAGCTCAAGGACCTCTTTGTTTTACTTTGTTTTTCCTGGAGGTCCTCATAGATAATTAAAGGTACTACGTACTTTCTAAAATTTGGAAAGGTTTCATTTACAGCTGCTTGTATCCCGCAGAGCAGCTGGCCTTGATTGCCTGGCTTGTCGTGTCATCTTTGTAAATGCACTTTTACTCAGAGGAGCAAGCAAGGACTCAGAGCTTGCTCCCACCCAAGGAGAGAGGCATGCAGCTGCCCTAAATGGCAGAACCTTGCTCTGGCAATAGGTGCTTTATCAGGAAAAGCAGGGGTGCTGTGACAGAAAGCCAGAAATGCCCCACTCCAACCCACTGTTGCTGGGCCAGACCAGATGCAGGGAGAGGGGCTGTTTCTCGCTCCATGCAGACTGTTCAGAGAGATTCATCTGATTCTGAGGAAGAGGAGGAAGATGGAGAGAGGACTTGGAAGTTTATTTATGCATTTATTTTATTTAAAACATTTTTATAGAAACATAGAAACAGAGCAAGTCAGAAGGGGTTTCCCGGGCCATCTAGTCTGACCTCCGGCACCAGCCGGCTCCGTTCACGACATGCCCACCATGTGCACGTCCAGCCTATCCTTGAACACCCGCACTGGTGGGGCCTCAACCACCTCCTGTGGAAGCCCATTCCACACCCTCGGGGTCCTGACTGTCAGGAAGTGCTTCCTGGCATCCAAATTGAACCTTGGCTCCCTGAGCTTTGCTCCGTTGGAGTGCGTCCTGCCTTCCTCTGCAGGGGAAAACAGGTCTCTACCCACCTCTGTGTGACACCCCCTCACATACCTGCATGTCGCCAACATATCCCCTCTGAGTCTCCTCTTCTCCAGGCTGAAGAGACACAGTTCCCCCAGTCTCACCTCATACCCCATCCCCTGCAAACCGGCCACCAACCTTGTGGCCCTGCGCTACACTGACTCTAACCTGGCTATATCCTTCCTGTAATAAGGGGCCCAAAACTGAGCACAATACTCCAGTTGCGGGCGCACCAGAGTCACACAGAGCAGTAGCAACAGCTCTCTCGATCTAGAAGCCACACTTCTGGCTATGCAACCAAGGGTGGCGTTCGCCCTCTTGACCACCGCATCACACTGCTGGCTCATGTTCAGCCTGCAGTCAACCAGCACCCCGAGGTCCCTTTCACAAGTGCTGCTCTCCAGTCACTTGTCACCTAACCTGTATTTATGACACCCATTCCTATGCCCCAAGGGCAAGACCTTGCACTTATCCACATTGAACGCCATCCTGTTGTCTCCTACCCACTTCCATAGTCTTTCCAGATCCTTTTGGATCTGGAGTACCTGCTTCTCAGTTTTGGCGACTGCTCCAGTTTTAGGGTCATCTGCAAATTTGATCAGCAGACTGTTTACCCCTTCTTCCATGTCGTTAATGAAAAGATTAAACAGGATCGACCCCAGGACAGAGCCCTGGAGGACCCCGCTTGTCACTGGCCGCCATCCCAATGATTCCTCACTAATAGTTACCCTCTGCTTTCAGTGAGTTTACCATGCCCTAATCCATCAGGCAGTGCTTTGGTGTATCCCAGAACTCCTCAGTTTCTCCACCAGGATATCATAGGGCACTTTGTCAGAGGCCTTGCTGAAATCCAGGTATACCACATCCACTGCATCCCCTCCATCTAGCCACCTTGAAACCTTGTCATAGAATTCCACAAGGCCTGTCTGGCAGGACCTGTTTTTGTGGAAGCCGTGTTGTGTGGCTGTCAGCCTCCCTTCCCTATCTAGCATCACTAGATCTCTCTCTATTATGAGCCTTTCCATTGTTTTTCCTACAATGGACATAAGGCTAACCGGTCTATAATTCCCCATGTCTCTTCTACTACCCTTTTTGAAAATTGGGACCACTGATGCCACCCTCCAGTCCTCTGGAACTTCACCCGTTCTCCAGGAGGCCTCAAAAATGGAGGCCAGAGGGCGTGAGAGAACCCCTGCCAAGTCTCTAAGTACTCTCGGGTGTAACCCGTCAGGGCCTGGCGCCTTTGTAATGTCCAATGCCCTGAGGAGCCCCTCAACTTCAAGGGGGGTGACTCTAATCTGTGCCCCTAAGTCCCTGGCCTCATCTAATCTCCTATGCAGATATCCCCCATCCTGCTTTGGGAAGAACACAGAGGCAAAATAGTCATTTAGCATCTGTGCCTGTTCCCTCATATCAGTCACTGGATCTCCTTCCTCCATATTTAGTGGTCCCACCACTTGTCTCCCCTTCCTCTTCCTATTTACATGCTGAAAGAAGCCCTTTTTGTTGCTCTTGATGTTCTTGGCGAGTCTCAGCTTGTAATCAACCTTAGCCTTGTGAAGAATCCTTCTGCAATGGGCCTCCTCCTCCCGGTATACCCTTTTGTCTCTTTGCCCCAGTACCCATTTCCTACGGAGGTTCCTCTTTTGTCTAATCCCTTTAACCACCTCCTTTCACATCCATGGCAGCGCTCTCCTCCGCCTCCCCACCTTACTGACTAGAGGTATCGTCAAGGCTTGCGCCTCCAAAACCTCCCTTTTGAGTGTCATCCACCCCTCCTCAACTTGCTCACCTTCCAGTAACCTATCCCAGGAGACTTTCCCCAGTCTGGCCTTCAGTTGGCCAAAGTTGGCCCTCTTGAAGTCCCAGCTTCTAGTGCTCGACCTGCTGCACGTCCCCAGTCCCCTGATCTCAAAGCAAAGGATGGAGTGATCACTCGCATCCAGAGCTCCCCTAATCTGTACTTCATCTATCAGCTCCTCCCTATTGGTCAAGACCAAGTCAAGGATGTTTCCCCCCCTTGTCGCCTCTCAGACCCTCTGTGTGAAAAACGCTCCCTCTATAGCTTCTAGGAAGCGACGTGACCTGGCTGTCACCGCCGAGTGAGTCTCCCAAGTAATATCCAGGAGACTGAAATCTCCCATAATTACTGTGTCTCTCCCCCGAGATACCCTTAGAATCTGGCCTGTCAGGACATCATCCAGGGTCTCAAGTTGACCTGGGGGGCGATAACATACCCCCACTGTCAGGTCTCTTTCCCTGTCAAAACCCCTAAGTTTCACCCAGACTGCCTCTACCGAATCCCCATCTGTGCTGCATTCTATCTCATTCTATCTCACATTCTATCTTTATTCCATCCTTTGCAACAAGCCTCAGGAAGTTTGCCCAGTGAAGTGTTATTTCAGGTGTCAATGATGACCTAGGAAGCCCTAAACAATTTAAGGCCTGGATATCTGAAGGAGCGTCTCTTTCCTTATACACAGCCCGCCCCCTAAGATCCAGGTCAGAAGTCCTTCTTCAGGAGCCCTCTCACTGGCTACCCGGAGAAGGGCCTTCTCTGTGGTGGCACCCCAGCTTTGGAACATGTTCCCCAGAGAGATATGCCTGGCACCAACGCTATATTCATTTCAGCACCAGGCCAAAATCTTTTTATTTTCCTGATATTTTAAGGTCTGAGTGGGGTTTAATATTGGTTTTATTGGGTTTTGTTACTGTATGTTGCCTTCTATTTGTTGTATCGCCATCCTGAGACCTCTGTAAAGGACATGGTTTGCTTGCTTTAAATAAACAAACAAATTAAATAAGCGTCTCAGCGAGAGCATGAGAAGGTGTGGAAGGGTTTTCGGGAGGGGTGGGGGATCACGGAGGGACCCAGTCCCTGACCCAGAAGGGAGCAACGGGAGAAACGAGCTGCCTGCTTGGAAAGCCTCCCGTGTCCCTGCCATGTAGCCCTCAGACAGCAAGAGCCACCCTGGGGACGGAGCCAGAAGCGTCACTGAAAGGGAGGGACTCAGGAGGAGCTTCCCACTGGGACTCAGCTCTTCCCCTGGGCAGATGCTTCCCCTCGACTTTGGCAACCAGAAGGAAAGAGGGAAGGGACCCGAATGCACACCCTGCCCTGTAGCCAAGACAGCGGATTGAGCACCACGACGCAACTGAACCTTGAGCCGTGCCAAAAGTGGGGTTCTTTGGCCCTTTCCCCTGGCGGGGGAGTCATGTCACCAGCCAGTCCGGGGGGGGGGGGGGGCTGTTCTCATCCATTTCCTCCTGCCAGCAATTCCCACCATTCCTGACTAAGGCACTGGCCTAACCTGACGTCCTTGGACCCGTCTTTTGCCTGGGAGCAAAGGTTCCTCGCTTTTCGCTGGCATTTGGAAAGTCTCCTGAGCCTTTCGGGAGTCTCCACCACACCCTGTTGCCACGAGCAGTGCTGCAACAGCAACCCCAGCCAATTTCATGGGACCGAAACATCCCGCCACGCCAAAGGACCTCAGCTTATGGGGGCCCAGCACTACCATTGCTAAGGGGGACAGGAGCTGGGAAAATGCAGATAAATCCTTGTAGGAAAAGGTTGCTTATATGTGCCTTTGTGATAGAAAATCAGATCTGCAGCATTCCGGCCTCTCTCCCAGAAAGAACCAGAATTCCAAGCCAGGCTCCTGTGCAGTGTATCACTGAGCTGTTCCATTCAGAGATGGGAACTCTCGGGTCGCCTGAGAGCAGCTGCTATGTTTCCCTGCAAAAGCGTTGGCTGAACGGGGGCTCCCAAGGAAAGGCAACTCCTGTCTGTTCTTGCGCTAACAGCAGTAAAACTGATAAGGTGGCCAAACAGATTTTCCTAGCAGCATTGCATTCGCCCTAATCTGCACGTTCAAACTCACAGCCAAGACCGGCAAGAACCCCGGCCTTCCTGACTGACATCACAATCTCCGGCAATCAACACTATTGCATTAAGTCCCCTCTGCCGATCTTTCACGTTCTTTTGACTGTTCCCATCTTTTCATTATTTTGTCATCATCCGCCCTGCTGCTGGGTTACGTGACTCAGAACCTATAAAACACTCTGTGCAGGTGCCAAAGCTTGTCGTTGACTGTGAGGACCGCTACCTGGCAGCACGCCGTGGCAGGCGAACTGCGGGGGGCCTGGGCAAAAGCGTTTCTGATCCCCCCAGTAAAAACGCTGGGCTTCAAGGCCATCTGATCTTCCCTACGGGTCTGAGTGTCATGCAGGAAAGCAGTCCTGCGGCCCCTGCGGGCAGGAAGGGGCTCTAGCAACCTCAGTCCATCCCCATCCCGTGTGTGTGCGCATGCGCGTGCACCCACAAGTATGCACACACTTGCATGTTCACGTCTGAAGCCTTGGGGCTCCCAGCAGACACCCACCCAGCGTGACCCATGGGACCAGAACGGCTGTCCTGTCCTAATGAACTCCATTCCACTCCCAGAGCAAGGCCAGGAAATCCACGTTCTGGCGGTGGGGCGTTCCCAGAGCTTTCCGCTCTCTAGGCCAGCGCTGCGTGGACCAGACGCCCGTGGGAAGGCCTGGCGCAGGCGGCTGGTTGGGGCAGAGCCCGAGGCAAAAGCTCACCACCTCCGCAGCCTGTCCACCTTGTATTATTCATTGCCTACTAATTGAAGGTTAAATGCAATATTGAGTGTTTGGGACTTCCATTACCTGCTCCTTATGGGTTTCTTTATGGAGCGAGGCTGGTTTTTAAGTGCCTTTGCATTCCTTAACTCCGCAAGCATGAAAGACAAGAAAGGGACTTCTTTTATATTCAGGAACAGGGCTTTCTGTGGATATGAATGGGTTTCGTTGGAGCCATCATCACTCAATCCACCTTTGGTAGGGAATTATAAGCCCAGGTTTTAAAAATTCACAGAACACCAACAGAGCAGCTAAGCGTGAGGCAGGCAAGGCAAAGATTTTCAACCTTGAATGCAGCAGCATTCCCACAGCAAAGGAAAGGGGCCATAAATATTACCGTATTTTTCGCTCTATAAGACGCACTTTTTCCCCCTCAAAAGTAAGGGGAAATGTCTGTGCGTCTTATAGAGCGAATGTGTGTGTGTCCGACGCCCGGGAGGCTGCCGGCCGCCTGCACCACGTGGCACCACCTGGTCGGCACGCACTCGGTGCCCCCTGCTCCGCCCCCCCCCCCCGGCGCAGGTGAGAGCTGTGCCGCTCAGGGCGAGGTGTGTGGAGGAGGAGGAACCGCGGCCTTTAACCCGCCGGCTGCACAGAGAGACGGACTGCTCACCCCCACCGCCCGGGAACTGCTCACCCCCACCACCTGGGAAGACCTGCCGCCGGCACGCTGCTGGCCCCACGTGGCACCACCTGGCCGGCACGCGCTCGGCGCACCCTGCTCCGCCCCCCTGCTCTGGCACAGGTGAGAGCTGTTAATCACAGGTCGGTGTGTGTTTTCAAATGGCAACCCGTCTTTTAATGAAGCCCATGGGGAAGGGATGGGGAATGTGCCTGTGATTATCAGGAAGCTTTCCATGGATCAGTTATCTGTTAGTTGATCAGACACATTTTTTTTTAGGATCAGTGGATATTTGAACAGCATTACCTTTGTGTATGAAGTTTATTCTTCAAAGGCTACTTAGTCCGCTGTGTGTTTGATTTACCGTACAATATCTAATTTTTTGTCAGAAGTTTTTTTCTATTATTTACTAGTAGGGCAGTGTGGACATTACTGGCTTTTTAGATTTGTTATTGAATTGTCTGCAGCAGCTCTTGTATAACTGGTGTAGATTGGAGATTCCTTCAATAATTCCACTGCTGACTAAGAAAGTGATGTCAGTGATTGTGAGCAACAGAGCTTCATAAATTCTGACTCTAGTGATGATGAGTTCTATGGGTTCAACGAAAACTAGAAGAGTACTCGAACTTTAAAGTCCTTCTTTTGTTAATGACAGTGATGATGGTTCTTAATGCCACTGTTGACTGCTGTTCACTTTACAAGGATGAAATATGGTATTACTGTATTCTGTTATAGTTTATTAAACAGTTCAGTAAACCATTTGATTCAGAATATTTTTTTTTCTTGTTTTCCTCCTCTAAAAACTAGGTGCATCTTATGGTCGGGTGCGTCTTATAGAGCAAAAAATACGGTAATAGCACCACTCGATCCATGGTCCCAGCCTGCCTCTTCAGGCCAGAGTAAGTCCTAGAAGACCCTTTATGATTGAAGACCACCAGCTGGGACCGATAACTGGGACCAGAGGGTCTGGCACAGAACACTGACTCCGGCCCCCCTCGCACTGCCCATCCTTTGCCCAACTGAAACTGCAGGTCTTTCCCTAAAAACCTTGCATGGCTCAGGACCACAATACCTGTGAGAGCACTCGCCTCTCTGCACACCTGCCCATTCTATGCAACCTGCATCAGGGGCCCTCCAGAGGCTTCCTCCCAGAGAGGTCTGGAGCGTGGCAATGAGGGAAATTTATTTATTCAAAGTGTTTCTATGCCGTCTAATACTAAAACCTCTGGACGGCTTACAAAAAACAAAACAACCACATACAACAAACAACGCACAACACCCTGCATCTGACCATTAATGATAAAATCAAAGATAAAACCAATTAACTGTTAAAATATTGGGAAAATAAAAAATGGGATTTCCAGTAGCCACCATCTCTGATTATGGGATGGTTTCCCAATGAGGTCAACTTTTTCAACTTCTTTGCAACAACTTTAGGTATTCCCCTTCTCCCAGGCACTTAGAAACATAGAAGCATAGAAACAGAGCAAGTCAGAAGGGGTCTCCCGGGCCATCTAGTCTGACCCACCTCGAGCCAGCTCTGCTCACGACGTGCCTCCCATGTGCATGTCCATGAAGGCATATGATGGGGCTTTTTAATCTGCATTGTTCTTATTGGGTGCATGTATTTTTGTGACATTGATTTGGCTGTTTTACATTCTTTTATTTTTTATTCTATTATCATCATTATAATTAGGATTACATTGCATATATACCCCAACTTTCTTCCTCTTGCAAAGAACCCAAGGCAGCTTCCAAGTTCTCCTCCTGTCCTTTTTCTCTATGCAAAAACAACCCTGTGAGGGAGGTTAGACGGAGAGGCAGTGACTGCTCCAAACCCACCCAGTGGGTTTATGGCTGAGTGGAGTCTAGATCTCAGATCTACGAATTCCCATCCAGCACTTAACCACTGCGCCACCCTGGCTCGGCACATTTCCGTAAGTTACGGGTTTTATATTGCTATTCTGTTAACTGGACAAAGTTGGAACTGATGACTATAGAAATTAATAGGCCCCACTCAGTACTAACTGACAACTTAGATTTTGTACTGAGTTTATTACTTATTTGGAAAAAACATGACCTTGGAGATTCATTGCAAATGATCACACAAGATCTGAGTATACTAATCACTGAGATCTCAAGGGATATTGACATCATAGAATCATAGAACTGTAGAGTTGAAGGGGGCCATGAAGGCCATCGGGTCCAACCCCTGCTGTTGCAGGACACCAGTTCATACTATCCCACTTGGATGATGGTCCAGTTTCGCCTTGAATGTCCCCAGTGTGGGAGAGCCCCCCACCTCTCCAGGCAGCCGGTTCCACTGTCCTATTGCTCTTAAAGTGAGGAAGCTTTTCCTGATGTCCAGCCTGAATCTGGGTTGTCGCAACTTGACTTGACTTGATTCTTCCGTGTCCTACACTCTTATTGAATTTCATTCTGTTGCTTCCAGCCCAGTATTCAAGTTTATCAAGATCGCCCTGATTCTTCATTCTGTCTTCTAGGGTGTTTGCTATTCTACCCAGTTTTGTATCATCTGCAAATCTGATTCTCTTTCCTTGTACTTCCTCATCTAAATCATTAATAAGGATGTTGAAGAGCACCGGGCCCAGGACTGAACCCTGCAGCACCCCGCTCGTCACCTCCATCCAATTTGGGAAGGTGCCATTAGATTAGCACTATTTGTGCCTGATTCAGCAGCCAAGTTTGGATCCACCTAATAGTTTTTCCATCTAGTCCAGTGTTTGCTAATTTACTTATCAGAATGTCATGCGGCACTATGTCAACAGCTTTGCTAAAGTCTAGGTAGATTATGTCCACGGTGTTCCCTCTGTCCATTTGGGAGGTTACCCAGTCAAAAAATGAGATTAAATTACTCTGACAGGATTTATTTTTGTTAAATCCATCTTGGCTTCCATTAATCACTGCATTTTCTTCAAGATGCTTGCATATGGATTTTTTAATAATTTGCTCCAGAATTTTTCCAGGGATTGACGTCAGACTAACTGGTCTATAGTTCCCAGGTTCATCTTTTTCCCCTTGTTTGAAGACAGGGACAACAGTCGTCTCCAGTCGTCTGTCACTTCTGTTTTCCAAGATTTATCGAAGAGTTCTGAGAGTTCCTCTGCTAGCTCTTTTATGACTTTGGGATGGAGTTCATTGGGCCCTGGAGATTTGAACATGTTTTTATTTTATTTGTGCTTGTTGTAAACCATCCTGAGATGCCAGTAATGGGACAGACTATAAAAGCTTTAATTAAATAAAATAAATAAATGTTCTGTCTAAGTATTCCCTAACCATCTTTAAAGCTGAGTCCATAGTAGAAGGTAAATACACTTAAAATGAGTTTATGAGATAAGAAATTACCTCAAATTATTTATGTTTTACATAATATTCCTATACCTGACACATATTTCCAGAAGCTGAATCTTCTGCTTTGTACATTTTGACGGTGTTCTACTCCACCACAAATACAAAAAAAAAAAGAACGTAACTTGTGAATACAGGGTGTGGCTTTGGCCTCCCTGATCTTCCCTTGTACCATCAGCCTCTCTGTTGACTTGCACTAGATGCTGGTCTTGGCCACTGAAATGAGATTCCTCTCCCTGTCCCTTCGGGGATCATCATTTCTGGGCCCTCTTTCCAGACGGATTGCATTGGTCTCACCAGACCAATATGAACAGCACCACCTCCTCCCAGCTGTGGCAGGTATACAGCTGCAGCATCTCTTCTTGTGTCAACTGCCATCTGACTTATTTTCACAAACAAAATTAACTCTATGGGGAAATCCTGGTGTGACGTTTGGCAAGAAAAGCTTTTCTTGGCAGATTTGCACAGGTCGGCTTGTCAGTCCAGAGGACAGCGGTTTGCTGTTGGCCGCCTTGCGTGCTAATTATAGATTGCCAGTCACTGCTGCATGGCAATACACGCCGCTGAAACATTTGCAGGAGGCCAGGTTTGGTTCTGTTGCTGCAGGACGGCCTGTGTCACTGGAAGTGGTGGCTGAAGCTGGACGGCAACACTGCCCTACGCTTCCTGTGTCTAATATCTGCTCAGCCAGGAATGGAATACAGATTTGGAGAGCCCTGTTTTGCCTATGGAAGGGAAAACTTTTAAATGTAAAGAAAATACTGTCCAATTTAGGAAAAAGCCCAATCTAAGCAGACTTTTATTAATGCTACAATTTTGTAGGGAGACAAGCAACACTCTCTTCTGTTGCAAACACACCTTTTTAGAGGCCACATCAGCTACCCATCAGTTTCTTCTTGGAACACAAACAAAGCGGGAAAGAAAGACCTTGGTATCAGAGACAGTTATCCTGTTATGATTTGTACTGTGTCTTACATCTGGGGATTTCAAAATGTTAACTGTAACAGCAAAAGGTATTTTTTCCAGAAATGTGCTCTTCAGAGCTCACCAAGAGATCCTTGGCCCTGATTATACTTGACTTCAAGAGAAACATAAACAAATTCATGCATAATTTCGGTGAAACTTTAAGCTACTTTTCTTCTGCATGCCCGATCAATGGAAGACTTAATTGCTACCTATTTTCAGATGGAGTCACGGTTCTTCATGAACAACCCATGAAAAGAACCCATGGTTTGTTGTTGGGTTGTGAACTGTGCTTTGTTTGCTATGGTTTATTATCTTAGTTGAGTTCAGATGGCATGATAACCCACACTTCAACAGCAATCCACACTCATTCCTTAAGCATGGATTATCATGTTGACAGCATTCAACCCACAACCCAGCATGGGTACCATGGTTTGCACATGTTTACCATGATCTTCCTGACGGAGAATCAAATGGCTTCTACTTAAGCAGGGTTTCCACCCTCTCTGCTCAGTCCAGAGGCTGTTGTAGGAGCAAATTTATCTGTTCCACCATCGCTCTTCTTACGTTCTTCTATCAAGAACAAAAAGCTATTTTCTGCTTCCTGAAAGCATGCCATTAAAGAAAAGGAAAAAGAAAAGCAGGTCCGTTAATGTTCGTGGCACAAGTTAGCGAATAGCGTCCACTCTGGTGAAGGCAGCTCCATAAATCTCTAGTCTTACATCTTAAAAACCAATCAGGGATGTTAAGAGAATGTAGATTGAAAAGGTATGCACAGTCTGAAATTTATTTAAAACCACTAAGTCAGTAAGAACACCTCCAAATCAATTCCAAATCTCTCCAGAGGCCATGAAAGGGTTTTAAAAAGAAATCAAGGTGGGATAGCAAGTGCTGAAGAACAGCAGGTGGGAGAGGAGGGAATTCGGAGTCTAGCGGCATCCCAATCCATCCAGCAGGGCTCAGAGGGTTGACAAACATGCAGCTTGCCCTTTCCACAGCTTGCTGGACTTGCAAGTCTGTTCCGGGAAAATGGTCACCCTCTAATTTGTGTAATGAGTAGAAGAGGCCTGGCTGGAGGTGCCGCTTCGGCATCCCTGGAGAGCCTCAAGATTTTCCTCCCCCCAGCCCCACCTCCCCGTCCAACATAGTCTAGAGCCCAGCGCTTCCCAGTCTCAGTCAACAATTCTAACTGTGACACCACACTGGTATTATTTCAAATTATGATGATAGATCAACAGCCATGGACTCATATCATCTTCTTCTAGGCTTAGAATCCTGTTACTGCTTCAGAGTTATTGCAATACCGAAATAGTTCATAAGTTACTCAAATATTGCCTTTCCCATTGTTTCTCTTCCCCCACAGCTAAGAATGCAAGAGATGTCAGTTTCAGTTCACTTTTGACCAGATCTGGCAGCATTTGCAACTCCCAGAGCCAAAGGCAGAACCAGGCACTGGCCTGGGCACAGTCTGCCATCCAATTGCACACATTCCTGAACTTTGACTACAGTTCACAGAACACGCACAAAGCGCAGACTCGAAGGAAAGGCACGCTGTGCAAGAGAACTTAAAGAAGAACTCTGTTGAGCCTGCCAAAGGTCCATCCAATCCAACCTTCAGCTCACTCAGTGGCCAACCAGCTGTTCATGGAAGACCTCTGAGCATGATACGAGGGCCACAGCACCCTCCTCCTGGATTTCCCTGCCTCTGATGTTGGAGGGAGCATACAGCCCACAGGCCTTGTGGTCATGGATAGTCTTCTCCTCCATAAATTTGGCTGTCCAAATGGCGATCTTCACTACTTTAATCAATGGGTAAAAAATGCATGCATTTTGAAATTGCACACTCCATGCATATATTTTTAAGCCAAAAGAGAAGAAAATCTGTTAGAGACACAGAGGTGCTTCAAGGTGGAATTCGGAGTCGGCGGCGTTTCTAGAAAGCCAATAGCCGGGCCTCCTACCCTGGGCAGATACCAGCCGTGAGAAGCTCTCTGTGCTGTTATCTGCTCCATGAAAATTGCTTTTCTGTTGTAGTAAACTCTTTTAGTGGTGCTAAATAATGTAATAAAGGCATACACGGGCAGGCTTTATTAGACCAAAATCTGTTTTGCTACTTTGCAATTACGTTTTATCACCAGCTGCTGCTGCTGCTGCACACAGTAATGGGTGCTCATGGACACAATCCGCCACGAGGCTCTTCTGTGTAAGCAGCATTGGAAAAAACAGGAGTTGTGCAGGGAAAAGTGCTGGAGGTTCTGGATTTTTGGATGGTTTGAAAATCCAAGCAACATCAATCTGTATTTTGAGTAGCCCTCTGGCAAGGTATTCCCTCACACCATCACGAAGAAAGTCCTGCAGGAATTCCTTTGTGCCAGTGAATAGCTATTTAGCTGAGTAACATTAATGGACAGATCAGATTTTATTTAGCACTCGTTTGTCAGAGTAAAGCATTTTTACCCACACTTCAGACAAAAACTGAACAATTACAAGCATACTTTATAAATCACTCTCTGCCTTCAGACTTACAATCAATAAGACACAACATAAAAGGAGAAGGGAAGAGGAGGGAGGAGGAAAAATGCACCCTCAGGCACTACTTCTTAGCTGCCATTTTTTAATTGCCAGCTGGAATGGAATGCAAACAGTTCAATGAAAGGAGGATCCAAAAGTGGATAATCTCCCCAAGAGTCCTGCTTCCCTTTACACCTTCTGCTTCATCCTCTGCCAGTGACAGTTGACAAGGGAAGGAACATGTGAGCACGGCGTTACTGCAGAGCAGAAGATGGTTCTGCTCCCTTCTCTGCACATCTGGACTGAGCTGCACTGCTTGTGGATGGGTGACAATGCACAGCAACTAATGTGCAGCCCTGGCAGTCCTTAAACCTGGGAGCAGGAAAGCAGTTTTGAAAATCCCTTCCCTGCAGAGCCCCATGTGTCTATCGCAGCCGCTGGGACATTTTTCCTCATTGTTCAATTGCCAGGAAGGGAGCCATTTCCGGGGGGGGGGGGGTTGCAACGGGAGAAGAAAGGGTTCCCTTTCCCCTTTCCACATACTCCAGTCTGTCCACTCTTCCCAAATGTCCCTCTGCATGGGAATTAAGCTGAAGGGGCACTTTTCCCCGTTGTTTTGGGATAGAAAATTAATTGAAGAATGGATTTTATTGTTGACAATTCAGATGAGAATTGGCTGGCTGTCCTTCCAGGGAAAATTCAAACGAGCCCGAGCCATGCTCCTCGATCAGCCCGTAGCTGTGCAAATGCGCATTTTAGGCAGATTCCGGGCCTGGACTTTTCAAGCGCCTGCCCACACCCGTCTGCAAAGCATTCGCCGATCGCTGCAGGCCTCGGTGGGCACAGCAGGAAAGGGGCCGCCCAAGCTGTGCCAGCTCCAGGAGGCCGCGGGGCCGCAGGAAAGGCCCGCTCGGGGTGGCGCTGCCTCCCATCCCCGTGGCCCCAGCTGCTCTCGCTCTTCCCGGCTCCCACCGGCTCGCTTGCCAGGCAGAGGCCGGGATCGAGGGGGGCAGGACCCCTCTGCGCCTCCCCCTCCCCACCCGTGTTGACTGGACCGAAGGAAGGGGCAGGTGAACCAGCAGCTTGCAATGGGGCAGAGGAGGGGCAACCCCGGGGGCTCTTGGGGCTCAGGCCATTGGCATGCTGCATGTTGTTGTTGTTTTTAATGTGTTGTGGCTTTCCCTGTGTTTTTATCTCGCAATGGTCAGCTGCCCAGGGGTGCTGTGGCACAATCGGGTGGCATACAAATGTTTCAAAGAAGTAAATGGCCAGGCCATGCGCACGCTTCCTGCCAGGCCTAGACCGAACTGCAAAGCGCCCTGGCTGGCTAGAACCCGGCATGCCCTGAATGCAGGCCCACAGATCCCAGCTGTCTTTAAAAAAGCAAAACAAGAGGAAGGAGGGAAGTTTGAATCAGGAATGCTGAGCCAGAGATAAGAGGAAGCTGTACTGCCATGAGATAGGTGAGAGAGAACTGCTTGAGGATGGTGGGTGGAGATGAGAGAGGAGAGGAAGAGAAAGACAGAGTTTACGGAAAAATCATACCAGAAAATAGTCTGAGAAGCTCTTCTAAAGAAAACTGTAGAAGTCAGGAGAAAGATACGACTGAGCATCAGAAGCCACTTGGTTCTAATTGCTATCAATTATGCCACTCTACAAACTTGTCAGAATACGATAAACAGGCTTATTTCCAGGGGAGAGTTTTCAAGATGCCCACAAACACATGGGAGGACTGAATATTCCAAATACAATTCTTTATTGCAGCAAAACAGTCTTGGTTACTCTGCTGGGCATTGTTGGAGAATTCGCCAGGAATAACTCCTGGGCTCTGGACTGAATAGATCTTGAAATAGCTGTTAGATGCTGGATTCTGTCAAAAAACAAACCACCCGAGTTTAAGAAATAAGCCATTTCTTCCAGCAGAAGTGTGCGTGGGAGAGAGTTTGTGCAATTTATTAGTCTCCTACTATCTCCAATGACACCCATGATCTATCATACCAATTTTAATTGGAATAGAGGCCTAGGAGATTTTTCAGATTTGGGCAAACCGGGGCCTTTATAGAATCCATGATTTATATCTAAGCACTGGGATTATTCTGTACAGAGAGACTGGGCTGCTGAAGGTTCGAATACATCTGCCAACACATGCGCATTAACCAATGTTTACAATTAAAACACCTTCTCAGCGGGAAAGCGTGGACCGAAATCCTCACACAGAATACGAGGCATAATGCCACAATAATACAGAGGGTTCTGGCTAGTATGATATGCCATATTTTAACATTAGTGCAGGCACAGGATAATTGAGAACTGGGATCAGAATTCTCATCACAGGCACACAGCAGAAATAAATGATTAGAGAGAAGGACAAGGGTTCCTTACTCCAGGTGTGAAAGAGACACCTATTAAGATGCTTGGCCGGGGCTCTCTAAGCCTCAAAAGTTGGAGCAGAACCTGCAGTGTAATCACTGAGGGTCATGGCAGATGCCCTTCAATGTTTAGATTCTGTTTCGATTCTGGATCCAGGGTGGACCTGTGCCCTCTTTTACAGGCACCCGTCCTCTGAAGGCCATCTTGACTGCACTCAGGCCAAGTCCATTCTGAAGATAAAGCTAAGAGGAGGCAGTAGATACTATCTCCACTGTATTTCTATACTGGCCAATAGCCAAAGCTCTGTGGGCCATTTGCAACCATTGATAA
This sequence comes from Varanus komodoensis, assembly GCF_004798865.1. NCBI lineage: Eukaryota > Metazoa > Chordata > Lepidosauria > Squamata > Varanidae > Varanus > Varanus komodoensis. The sequence continues at coordinate 2,460,450 of NW_025336360.1, read as the reverse complement.
AATACAATATGCAATATAAAGAAGAGGAAAAACATCATAAAATTTCACTAGACGTTTACACTTAAGAAATTTAACTTCAATAGGTAAGATGGGTTCAGGCAGCTAGGCTGTTAAAAACAGCGGATAAGAGAGATATTTGGAGCTGTCGAATGCCTCAGCATAGAGGGCAGTCTTAGCCTCGTCCTGAAAGAATAGTAAAGTCATTCCATAATTTGGGGGCCACCACACAGGAGCCTCCCCTCCTTGTTGCCACCAACTCAGTCAGACTTGGAGTCAGCACTGAGAGAAGGGCTTCTGACATTGATTGCAGTGTCTGGGTAGATGGTGGTTGAAAGACGCATTCTGGTATTGTGGTCCCAAGCCACGTAGGGTTTTATAGGTTAAAACCAGAACTTTGAACTGGACTTGGAAGCATATAGGCAGCTAATGCAGGTGGGCCAGGATTGATGTTCTGTGCTCAGACCTTTGGGTCCCAGTTATTAATCCAGCTGCAGCATTTTGCACAAGCTGCAGCTTCGGAACAAACATCCAGGCAGTCCCATGCAGGCTGCATTGCAGTAGTCCAGCTCAGAGAGCACTAGAGTCTAGATGAAACTAGGCCACCTGTGTCCAGAGAGGCGCATAGCTGGGCCAGGGAACCCCAAGCGACAAATCTGCTTCATCGAGAGGCGTGCAACCCCCTCCAGGACAGGTCGGTCCAGTCAGAGGGGCACCCAGGCACAGAATGCCTGGACCGAGTGCCAGCTGGTTAGCCCTCCTCCAGTCCACAATCACAGCCACACGCTGGCTAAGCACATCCCAGCCCAGGCTGCCGGGGAGGAAAAAGAAAGACCATGCTGAGGGTGGCATACTCCAAAGCTCCAGGTGGTCCCACTCAGCAGCTTCATGTAGGTGTTGAGCAGCACAGGGGACAAGACGGACCCCAGAGGAGCCCCACCCTGCAGAGCCGAGGGCCGAGGGGGGCTTGCCAGCATCCCACGTGGGCAGCAGAGGGCTCTGGCCTTCACATGCAGTTGCAGACTGATGCCTGGCCCCCGCGAGAAAGAGGAGGCTGGACCTGCTGGCGTGACTCTTCTTGCATTCCCCTGCAAGACTCAGGCAGAGGCGCTGAGCTCTTTCCAGCCCGCAGTGGAATCCTTGGAGCGGCTCTCCACGAGTGGGCAGAGTGGGGACAACGGAGCCAGGCAAAAGGGACTTGCCTGGGGACCCTCGGATGGTCCGTGTGGAGCGCGCGCCTCAGCTCCCCAGTCCCCAGGGAGGAACCCCAGTTCCCAAACCTGCCTCATGTGAGGCGTTTTCATCTTCATCTCCTGATTAAATACCCCCATTCTTCTGGGCTCTTCAAACTAAATGTTTTATTTAAGTGTGTTTTAAACACACACCCATACACTGTCAAAAGTAATCCCAAATTGACTTCAAAGCCAGTTTCTCAAAACAAAATGAATTTCCTTCCCTCTGGATTAGAGCTGCCATCCATCAGATATTTTGCATGCTCATTCACTCTATTTTGCCTCAGGTTCAGTATTATAATGTATTATAATATGTGATAATGCTGAGCACTTTCAAGTATTCCAAGTGCTTCAAAGACATTATCCCACCATAATCCTTACAATGGTTTTTCTAAGAGCACCTGGTGAATTTATGAGAGGTAAGATTCGAACCAAGAAGTTGATGCCTAGATCAAGGATTCTGAGCGAGCAGTTGGGGGTTAAAGCATTTCATGGCCTCCACTTTGACCCACCAAGAGCTTCTAGGCTCAGCTTCCAAGCCACCTACACCATCTGTGCTGCCCATGGTTTATGGGACATCTCAGGTCCCAGAGGCAAGTAGAGACCCCTTGAATCACCAGAAAACCACATCCCCCAATGGCCCAAACTTCACTAGCTTTGCACAGTCCTAAAAGGCCAAAATGTCTTTCCAAGGTCTGAGCTACTGGCAGGAAATTCTTTGAACTAAAGTACACTCGTATCTTTTGCATGTTGGCCTCACCCCTTTGCTTTCAGCTGAACCTCCATGGGAATGAGACCCCTGGGAACTTCTCAGAAATCAAATGCAGCCCTTGAGATGAGACATCTTCCCCCTCCAGCCAGCCAAAGCCCCATTCCTGCCTCTACCCACCCAACAACTGTTTCTAAACTCAAAACTGGGCCATTCTCCTTTAGAATCTGCACATCATTATTTTTGCAAGTGAGCAGTAAATACACTAAAAGTTCAAACTGTTTGTAGTCTGCATGAATCTGTCTCCGTTAACGCATCTCCAGGAGCCTGGCTTGATTTTCTGACAGACTGGGGCACATCAATCTGCATCAGGGAGCTCCCTAAAGATGCTAAGAACCTGGGCTGCTCGCTTCAGCCATTCGCCGCCAGCAGTTTTAACCTAAACCGTTTAAAACAAATAAAGCCTCGTTCGCAATTCAGCTTGCATCGGAATAGAGTCTTCCTGAGCTCTTTGGGCTTCTCGCTTTGAATATATTGAATTTAACTATTTGAAATGTGAGCTTTAAGCAGGAATGAAAGTGGTCAGCAACAAGGTGGCCTTAGGGGTCTCGACCCAAAGGTGGGACAGAGGGCATTGGCCTCCTTAGCTGCCTAATCCTAGCCAGCCCTTCCTGCTTCTGCTGCTCTTCGGACTCCACACGTGCCTGATCGCTGGCCAGGCTTCGCGCTGTCTCTGTGGATCAGTCTTCGTGGGCAGCACAGGAGCCGAGGGAGGCGTGGCTGAGGCGTGGCAAGGGCCCCCCTGTGGCTCACAGGCAAGACCACCCGGAGCTGCGAGCACCTTGTCTACCTGCCATTCGCCCGGCCCAGAGAAGGCTGGTGGTGAGGAGGAGGGGAGCTGGGGAGCTGCATTCCGAAGACCAGGGAATTCTGGGTCTCTGGGGAGCAGGTTGATGCCCTCCCACAAGATGGGAACTCTGCTTCAGAGCCAAAGGCTGAGCAGCTGCCCAAGAGTCACACCAGAACAACCCCTGTGAGGAGGAATGCTGACACGCAAAAGAAGGCTCCTCATGAGTAAAAGATGCTTCCTCCTCCTGGGTCTTCTCAGGAAGAATTCCTCTTTGCAGTTGCAGAAAAGAGAAAGCATCCAGAGGAAGGCAGCAAACATGATCCAGGGCACTGCCTGCCACTGTGGCACAACCACATTGGCCAGAAGCTCGGATGGGGCAGGCAGACAGGCAGGGACCCTGAAGTCCGCTGAGCGGCGTGTCCACACCAGGCAGCAGCCCGAACGGTTAAGGAGCTGGAAATAGAGTGGGCTGCAGTTCAGCACCACAGATGGAGGCTGAAAGGGCGAGCTTGGGCTCCCCTTGCCAGGCACGCCCAAGGCCACAAGTGGATGCACCACCCCAGCCACGCATGATTTCCCCGAGTTTCACAGGAGCACATCAGGAAGAAGGTGAGCTAAAGATCAGGGTTGTGTCTGAGACCAAACATGGCAGCTCTTGGCACAACACGACAACAGGGGCTCCCCTGCCTGTGAGCTTCCTATGAGCATGGACAGAAGAAATGTGTGAGCCAGCTCAGCCTGGGCTTGTTCAGATTCTCCAAATTCCACCTGGAAGCTCATTCCAGCTCTTGCCTGCATCAGACTGTGATTGTTGTTGTTTTTCCCCTCTTGCACAAAAGTCTGTACATATTTCCATGTGTGTTTCTCCAAGTGCACAACTGTATCAATCATGCACATTTCTGGAGTGCAGTTTTCACCCATTGATCAAAGCATGTCTGTATGCATTTTTCACAAGCACACGTTTTCCAACCTATTTTTCAAAGGTACCCATTTTCCAGCACAATTTCTCATTGCTGTTTTTCAGAAATTAGCATGGTGCTCTTGATTAGCTATGGACTCCAAATGTGGGTTCTGTCCAGCGCTATGTGCGGTTCTGAAACAAGCAAACTGGATACCTTCTGGTCAGATCAAATTTCTGGACCAAATTCTCATGCCTCCCGAACAGAATGTTTTTAAGATGGTCCGGTTCAGCCTTCCCCAGCTTGGGATCCTGTTGTTGTTTGGTCCTCGTTATTATGTCAGTATTTGCCTTTTATCGTACCTGAGGAGCTAAACTTCTACAAAAGAACAAAGCACAAGGAAATCCTCCCCACGGGCTTTCAATCTAGTGATATAGATCAGCGGGTCTTTGGAGGAGGTCAAAGGGAGCAAGATCCCCTGCCTTTTTGCACTTCCCGGTCCCTTCTTGCCAGTAACCAAGCCATCCCTATTTGTTTGCTCACCTCTGACTGGAAACAAGAGGGTGAAGGGGGAAATTAAGTTTCAGGCTGAATCCATGGAGGAAGTAATGAAATTGCCAGAGGTGGAATAGAATAAAGCAAAAGCAGCAGTGTGCCTGGTTAGAGAATAAATGTTATTTGGAGCAGGTCGATCAGATCCTCTGCGGGTAGCTTTGCCTGCAGCTCTCTTTAAAAGTCCAGCATGACAACCAAGGTAACAAAAGCAGCACAGCCCTCACGCAGAACTCATCCCCTCCCCGTAATCGCCCGGCGACCATTTAAACTGCCAAATGCTGGATAGAAAGCCACAGGGGTGATGGAGGAAAATAAAATAAAATAAAATAAAATAAAATATACACACACATGAAGCCCTTGAAAATGTCTTGTTCTAAGAGCTGCTGATCTCTAAGCTGCAGTTACCGAGAGCTTAACAAATAGCATGATTTCACGCACCATGAAATTCCAAGGGGTTTTCCGCTCAATCCATTTCCTGAGGGATCTGCTTCCTCATTCTCTGTGCAATTAAGATCGGCTTCCTTTACACATACAGGGTTTTTCTTTCTCTGCCATCCTTGTTGTTCCATCACCGAACCTCTAGGTGGTGCTGCCGTGCAGCAGAGTTGCACAACTACACTAGCACTGCACTGTGCCCTTTCTAGATAGTACCACATTCTTCTCAGTCTAAGGAAAGTCACAGAAGTGGTTGCAAAGCACAGGGAAGGCTGTACAGGGCACCTACAAATGATGAAGAGCCAGAATCCCAAGCACACAATAAATACCTCAAATACAGAAGCCCTGTATGTGCCTTGCTATGGCCTGTGGAAGCTGCCGCCACTGCAAACCTATTCAGTGCATTTGGGCAACAACTCCACAGTCTCTGACTACTGGCTATGCTGGCTGGAATCCCGATGTGGGGAGTAGTCCAAAACTCTGGAAGGCACACTGTTGTCAGCTACACACATTTTCCTGGGAGTATCTTCCCCTCAATTCATCTGCGTAGATGCGGCTTATTTCTCCTTCGGGTTGCCTGGCACAAGGACAGGCCTCCCCAAGCTGGCATTGTTCTGCTGGGTTGCCACCCCCGCAATCCCCCACCAGAACGAGGCGCCCAGCACCACTGATACGAAAACCCAGACGAAAGACAGCACCTTCATTAAAAGGTAATATAAAAACATATGGATGAGAAACACAGTTCAAAGCACAAGCATAAGCGAAAGCACACCAGCCCGTTCATAAACCCTTCAGCAAGCCGTGTGCAGAACCTGGGAGCGGTCCCAAAGAGAAGGCCCTGCAGATCTGTTCTGCGGGTGGTTGGCTGCTGCATTTCTATCCCGCCTTGCCTCCGAGCCGCCCAGGGCAACCTGCGTGGTCCTTCTCCTTCTGCCATGTAATTCTCACAACAGCCACCTGAGCAAGGCGAGGCTGAGTGTCGGTGGCTGTCCTGAGCTCTCCCGGGGAGGTCCATGGCTGAGCAAAGACTAGAACCCAAGTCCCAGCCAGCAGGCTCACCCCCTCTGGCTCTTGCCCAAGCCCTAGGGCTGAGCGGGGCCTCTGCCCTGGCCCAGACACAGCCCAGCAGGCAGGCCTGATCCATCCTCCTTGGGAGAACATGTATTCCAGCAGATGGAAGCTCCCTTGGGCGGACCTGACTGTGCAAAAGGGAAAAGGACTTTCTGGCCAAGGAGAAGGTGGCTGCTGCCATCGGTCTTGGATCACATTCTAACCCTGCAAGAGCGTCCCAAGCATTATGTGGATGCGAATGCTCTCCTTCCACACAGGCACTGCAGCTGCCGACAGGGCCTCGTGCTCCCTGTGGTGCCTTCGCATAAAAAGGGGGCCATCTTGACCTTTCTGGGACAACAGCGAGAGAAAGGCAGTATGCTTGATAAATTTCCACACAGCCAAATGCATCTCATTTGACTTTATTGCCCTTCTTGTGAGGTCAGCGTGAGACCGGTCCCTCTGACCATGCTTAATGCAATGCTGCAAAGTTATCTCACACACCTTCTTCGAGGGAAAATGAAGGCGTGTTTGGACAAGTGCCAGCCACTCGAAGGAGAAATCGCTTTGCGGGGCTGCATTAAGCTCGCATCCGATTTGTTCTAGAGCCTTTCGCTTCAGCCGGAGAGTCTCTCCCAGAGGCTTACGGAGTTGCATAAGAAGACAATTCCTGCCTTCCCACTCGCTACCTAAAAGATGCGATGCAAAAAGGAAAGGTATTGGAAAATGGAGAGCGTTAGGCACCAGTCCTTGGTTTCAAGATTCTTCTGGCTTTGTTGGCTGTGGGATTGGAGAAGTTGTGCAACATGTCTTGGAGGAGGCAGGATGGAGAAAGACGCTCTGTTCTTTTCTGGCATGAACAAGAGTAAAATGGGAATGAGCCCTCAGCCAGCACGCTTGGGGGGACCCAACATGGCGCCTCCGCTGGCTCTTGCTTTCAGATGCCTCCATGCCCACAGCTGCGAGGGCCAGGCAGGGTGCGCTCTGCAGGCAGGTGTGGCTGCCAGGGGCGGCGCTGCTGCCGCGCTGTTTCCTGAAGAAACCCCAAGTCCGGTCCCAGCCTGAGGCTGCTGCCGCAGCTGCTGCACCTATTGGATCTCAACCTCTCCCCCAACCCCGTTGGCGCAATGAGGAGAAGCCGCTGGGCCCTGGGGGGGTGTGGGGACAAGGCAGCGTCTCAAAGCAGGAGGCAAGCAGCCGCTCAGCTGCGTGGGCCCAGACGAGGTGGGGAAGGAGGACCTTCTAAACCTCACGGATGACGCTGACCTGGGAGGAGCCGAGGTGTGCCGGATGGTTGCCAAGCCTGAAGGAGGCGGTGGGGTGGGGGCACAGGCCCGGCAAGCAGTGAGGGGGGCTCAGCTTGCTCCGTTGCCCCTCCCAGCCCGCCGCCTGAGACAAGAGGCTCCACGAACCTCCTGGCAGGGCCAGCCCTGCCCACGCTGCTGCGTTCGCCCTCTCCTTCCTTCGCTGGCGCTCGCTCACACATGCCTATACCTCCCCGAAACACAGACCTGTCCCAGTCCTTGCTCTTCACCCCTGGTCTCAGCAGAGGAGCCTGGTGCGAGCACAGACCCCGCCACACCCTCGTGTCAGGCGCTTCTGCCGGGGCTGCAAGAAGTCGCCAGAACTCCAGCCACCCCTCTGAGTTCCAGGCTCGCCCAGCTGCAGGCCTTCCGTTGGTCAGGGTCACCGGTTCAGAGGCAGGCCGACCAGGCGACCTCCTTCCTTGGCCTCCCGGGCTGCCCCCCGCCAGCCCCACAGAGCAGCAGGAGCGTGTGACTGGAAAGGGCTGTCTGGCAGCCCGGGTGCAAGGTGCTCCCCGTGCCCTTTGCCGCTCCACGGACTGGCAGGGGGCTGCACCCCCTCTCCCCCTCCCTCTTGTGCTCTGCCGCTGTTCTAAGCACCAGGCCCTCCTGGCAGCCCTCAGCAGCATCCTTCTCTCTCGCCTGACGCCCACCGCCCCTGGCTAGCCCATAGTGCAACCAGGGAAAGACTGTGCCGCCCTTTGCGGCCTGGGGCTGCTGGGAATCACGAGCAGACGTCACTCTCTCCCCACTTGGGGCCGGCTTCGATAGGCATAGCGGGAATCCGAATGGCGCCTCCCTCTCCAGGTGGGCTATCTCTTCCTGCTAGCAAAGACTATCTGGTTGACATGATATCCATGTGGACGTGTGTCACGGCATCGCACTGTGTGTGTTCCTGTTGGGCAGCAAGCCCTGTGGGCCCAGGCACGCCTGATAACGCCCCACAAGTCTTGACGGGGCAGGTTCCTTCATCTGCTGGCCTCCTCCTAAAAGACAGGTGGCGCCGTGGCAGGAGTTGGCTGTGAGTGAAAAGCGAGGCATTGGACTTGGTTCATTCTAGTTTCAGGTGTTTCTGCTTACTGTGCTCTTGCTTGCTTGCCTTTTTAAAAGCAACTGCCTAAGAGATCAACAGCAAGCTCCTTCCCTTTCTCTGGGTTTCCAAGGAAAGTTGCAGGGACTGAGTTGAGCACGGCTTTCTCAGAGCAGAGTTAATGCCATTTAATTGTGAAAGTGAAAAGATGCATGATTTCCTCTCATGTATTGCAGAGGTTCTGCTAAATTGCAGCACCACCTGGAGGTTATATAGCAGGAAAAGCAAGAAAGGAAACTGCACCTTTGGATCTCAGTTCTGTGACAAAACAAAACAGATCTGGTGGACTAACGGGCTCAGAACCAAATGCTTTCAGGATGCTGCTCCCTCCATTTCACCCACTCTGATTCCAGAGGCATGCTGGGAGTGGGGAAACGGGGCTGCTGGGCCTCCTGGCCCACTTACTGAAGCTGAAAATAGAGGGTGGCGAGAGGAAGATGCTCCCTGCAGTTCCCACAGAAATGGCAGCATTTAAAAGCAAAGAGAAAGAGCAGGAGAAGAAAAATTCCTCCTCACCATTAAGCTATTTGTGGTCCCAAAAAGCACACCCCCATTCTGGAGGCATGAAATGATCCCTCTGGGTGAACTCTGGAGGTGGGCAAAACTAGGCCAGGCCCGTCCTAAAGGTAGGCCCTTGCTGGCCTGCGTGGAGAAGGGCACACTGCCACGGTGAGAGCCAGTCACTACACGGCCGCTGACCCAGATATCCGCTCCCTCCTGCCGGGAAAGTGCCCTTCTCGCAGATGTCAGGGATGGATGCAGGCTTGGTTGAAATGTTCTCTCAAAGAAAATTGGATATTAGTGAGGAGAATCAAGGACCCTCAGCTGTGAAGGGCAGGGAGGGGAATGAAATCCTGTCCAAGAGGCCTCCTCTGGTCTGCAGAGTCCTTAAATTATGTGCCATAAAATGGAGAAGGCGATGTTCACCTGTCACGATTGAAGAACCAGCTGCCAAGGAGAGAGGGCGGCTGGCAGGCTCTGACAGCTGGAGGTGCATCTTGGCGGGTCAGAGAGACGTGGATCCACCTAGCACAGAGCGCCGTTTCCCAAGCGGATGGCCAGGAACCCCACACAAGGGGCAGACCGGCACCAGCCTCTCCACTTCTTTGTCTCGTGCGTCTAAGACAGAACCTACCTCGGGCATGGAACTCAGAGGAATACATTTTCTTGACGTGTTCTAGCACAGTGAGCTCCGTGGTCTCTTTGGCCACCGTGGCCCCCACAACACCCCCCTGGTGGTGCCATGAAGGACCCCTCAAGACAGAGCACTAGAGGCTGAGAATGCTTCTTCCTACAGTATTGTAAGACCGGTCTTCCGAGAAACCACTTCCACTTCCCTTGCTTAACTTCCATAAAGCAGGAAAATAATTCTAAGTGCATCAACCTCCGGGAATATGGAAGACCATTTCTGTTCAAAATTTATCTGTGTAATAACCTCCTCCCCCAAAGAAATGGCTACTGGACATGGCAAAACATTGGTTTAAAAGACCTATCCGACAGATTGCACCACCAGCAGTTAGACAAATTAGACAATCCCTCATTAAAGAGACGCCGTGATGTCCACTAGACGCAAAACGGGGTTTTGCTGCGTCAGATGCAGCGATGGCTCACCAAGGCAGTCGTGAGGCACCAAAGCAATGACCCCCTGATCGGGCACTTTGCGGTGGGGCCACGGCTGCTTCCCCATTCTCAGATTTGCCCGAAAGGAGAGAGGACCTCAGCACAGGTAACTGAGCCAATCCCGCCCCTGCAAGCAACACACATGTCCTTTCACACATTCACACATACCTGAGACGCCAAGGCTTCCTCTGTGCTTCCCCGTATCCTGTGCTCAGCTTTGCAAACATTAAGCCTTGCTCCCCAACTCCCTTGAAAAGTCCCCGGGCACGTGGAAGAACACACTGCCCTGAGACATTGTGAAGGGCAGGGTATAAAATACAATCAATAAATACATCTGCATTGTCTTATTTCTTATTATTCCTTGTGTGGCCAATTGGTGTGAATCGATCCCCACAGCAAAAGAAAGTCTACAACACCAAGGAGTCTGTGTGGCACAGCAAAAGCCAACCTTCTGCAGAATTTGCAGGTCACAATTATAGACATCTGACTGTGTTGGAACCCGTTGTGGAGCTTGCTGACATCCCGAGACGCAACCAAGGCACAGATCATTTCTACTCGGTGGGACCGATTGAGGAGCAATTCTGGCAGGTGGTGTGAGCAGCCCGGCGTGGCCTGCCAGTCAGACCCTGTCCACCCAGGCCTGCAGCGCAGAAGCCTCCCTCCTGCAGTCCACTGCAGGCCAGACCCACTGGCGCTGCACAGCGGCTGCCCCGGTGGGGCTGGGCGAGCCCCTGCAGAATCCATCCCTCCCGCATTCACAGGCATCCTCTCGTGCTCAGCCTGGTCTTGGGAAGGGGGCTGAGCTGAGACGCGTGGCAGGACGCTAGTGTAGCCGGCAACCTTTTTCCGCGTTGGGGGCAGGAGCACAAGCGACTGCTGTGGGTTACGTGGGGGAGGGATGTTCCTTGCATGGTTTGTGGGGTTCCCTGCCTGGAGGGCACCCCGTGAACCCTGAGCAGGCTCGCCAAGGACTGGGGCTCAGGGCTGCTGCAAAGTGGACCGGAGCCCGGGGAGCGAAGCCAGTGAATCCGATGCGTTCCCAGCCCAGGGCACATCGCTCGCACACCGGGTGCCATCCTGTGGGACAGCAAGCTGCCCAGGTGCCTAAACAATGGACAGCGGCGAAAGGAAAGACCATTCCTGGGCAGCCGACAGAAGGTGGGGCTGGGAGCACCTCCCACGGCCCCAGAGAAGTTTCTCTTCCAAGGCAAACAGCAGGCATGCTGGAGCCATTTGGGGTCAGGGTCAGGGCCACAGCAGGAAGAAAAGCAGCACTGGCTGCTTCTCCTTTGGAGTGCCGTCAGGCCCTGGGAGGCTCATCTGCCCTTCGCTCTCAGCCCTGGGCTGCTCCCCCTGGCCTCCCGCGTGCCAGCGCATCCCATGCACAGGCCCGGTGCAAAGCAGCTGAGCCAAAAATCCATGCCAAGCAAGCACCACGGTCCTTGCAGTGGTTGCCCCCTGCCCCTCCCCACTTGAAAACCAATGCAGAGCCCAGGGACAGAGAAGCGGGTAGGGGCTGGAGAGGCAGCCCCATTTTTCTGGCCCCTACCGCTTTGCTTTTCTGGCAAACCCAAATAATTTTGAAAGTTTACAATCTTGACCTTAAAAAGCCTGCAAACCAGATGAACCAGCCTCTCCTTTTTTGCCCCCCCCCCCAACTTTTGTCTTGTCTTTGGCTCTGATGAAGAGGAGAGAGCAGAGAAGGAGATACAGAGCCATTGACTGTCAAGAAAAATGACTCTCATTGTTCAACAATTTCACCTTGAAATTGCTCACTGAATACTTGAAGAGAGAAGAGCAAAGGAGATTTTCTTTCCTGGTGGCAGATGGTTACAGCCACCTCACTCTTCTGTTTGCAAATCCCCACACACCAAAAGACAGCAAAACTCACACCGGACCATCAACGGAGGAGGACGGCATAATGCTTGCAGAACAGGTTTTCCGGCACTCTCGCAGGCTCTGCTTCGCCTGCCCAGGACTGGGCCCTGATTACGAACGGCTCTGTGGGTCAGAATGAGCCTGGCTGGGGAGGGTGCTGGCTGGCCATCCCCTGCAGAGTCGCCATGACACAGCCATCCCCTAGTCCTTAAACTGATCCTGAAACTCTTTTTAAAAACATTTTCTTCACTCTCCCGAAGTGAAGGACGAATGTCCCAAGAGATAAACCCTAAATGGAGACCTCCTTCTTGTCATTCATGTTTGTTCCTCCGCATGTCGTGAGCAGAGCCGGCTGGGGCCGGGGGTCAGACTAGATGGCTCGGGAGACCCCTTACGACTCGCGCTGTTTCTATTTTTCTATGTTCCTCCACTCCCATCAAATGCATTCCTCCCCTTCTGCACGGATCTGGGGTAACCCTGACATGGGGCCACATCTCGTCCTGCCCAAAGTGTCCTCCGTCGTCTCCCTTGGCAAGAGACTGGGCAGACTGGGTGATTTGTGTAATTCGGGTACTACAACATTCCCTTTACAGGAAATTGCCCTTCCAAGGATCCCCTGCTCTGCACCCATTCTTTGCAGAGACAAAAGAAGGATGGAACAAAAGTCGGTACCCACGGATGTGGCTTTCCTCTCTTAAACGGACAAACATCAACCATTGGACAGACCATGAGTCCAGCTTGCCCTGCGATAAGCCAAGCAGCTGGTGGAAACAAGACCACCTTATGGGCAAGGGGAACTGCCTCTGGTTCTGGGGGAGACACTTCTGCACAGCCAGGGCCAGTGGAGCATGGATGTAAGATGATAAGCCCCATAGTCTGGCATCAGATCAAAAGAGTGGACCAACTGAGTAGCATCCATCATGCCTGCCATGTCCTGCCAGCAGATGGTACCTCCCTGAGGGTGGAGCTAGCTGTATTTGGTTGGGAAGAGAGGAGGAAGACGCTGTTTGGAAACGCTGTTATTTCCTTAATTCTCTACACTGATGAATACTCTTTTTGCATTAAAAGCTGGCCCAAGTGAACATAAGAAAGACTGTAGGCGGACACTTCTGGTTTTGGTTTATTTAGAAGAAGAAAAGTTTGGGGAAAGAGCAACTCCCGACACCTGCTGCCCTTGGGTCCAGTGGGGAACTCAGTCCCATTGTTGTCCTGAGGTAAGATTTCCGTGCCAGTCCAAGGGAATTCCCAGTGTGGAACGCTGAGGTGCTGTCTTGTCCTTCTCTTTTTCAAGCATCTTAGCAAGACTCATGGGTACGTTGGGGCTGCTGGGAAAGTTGCTGAAGGACAGGACTGAGAATAGTGGCCAAAGGCCAAGTGTCCAGTGCAGCAGTCTCAGAGACCGAGACGCAACGGGGCGCTCCAAGTGGCCCATCCCTTGACAGAAACAAGGCCCGGTAACCTGAACCACCAACATCTGGGAGGAACTCAGGGGAAAATATCTTCTCTAAAACAAGGATCAACTAAGAATGGTTCGTTGTGTCTGCTTTCAAGCGATAACATCCTTTGTCCACTCCAGTCAAACTTTCACTTGCCTAAAGAGAAACCAGACTGAAAAACTGAGGAAGAAATTCGGAAACTAGTATCTGCAGCTCAAGCAGCCATGCTTAAGACTTGCTTTAAAAAAAATCCATTCACCAGAATGTGCAAACGAAATGGAGCATGGAAGAAGCTGAAACCCGGGGTGTGGGGGGAGCAGGGGCATCCATCTTTTGCAGGGTAGGACCAGGATGGAGGGGAGGGCAGGGGAGAGGAGGGGCAAGGCAGAATTTGCAGGTTGGGAGGAAGCCTGGTGGAGACATCCCTGATGTCTCGTTTGACCTCCGTTCTGGCTAGCAGATATTTTTGGCTGATCAGGGGAATAAAATACGGACAGCTACGTACCTCTCCTGGAGGGCACATGAGAATGGAGAAGGGAGGCGGTCCTTCATATGGCATACCTGATGCAGGGGCCCCGACACCCCGTCATGGGGCAGGCTGAGTGCTGAATGCGAAGTGTCCCAGATCCACACAGGGCAATGCTGGGCAGGGCTGGAAAAGACACCGCGCCACCCAGCACCGACTCGTGCGTTGGACAGGCAGCGTCCCATGTTCATGCAGACGGGACATCTCTAGATCCACTGGAAAACACCTGCTCTGTGTGCCAAGGGGGCCTGATTCAAGCCCCGTCACTTCCGGGTGAGGCTAGGAGAGGGTCCCACTGGGAACGGTAGTCTCTGTCCATCAGTGCAGAGATAAGCCCTGAGCATCTGAGGGGGGTCCAGGGCAGCCCACTGGGGTGAGGCCTCGGGGCTTTTGCCTGAATCCCTGGGAGGTCCATCGCCCTGCAGCCCAGCAGGACTTTCCAAAGTAAAGGTCTGGGCTGGTGTTTTGCCCACAGGGGCTTCACTTCCCTTGAATCATTCTGCTCAAGGAGTTTTCCTCTGAAGTCAGACGCTCTGTGGTCCCTGTCCACACATCCCTTTTTACAAATGGGAGTGTCCCTAGGAAACAAGGCCCTTTGCAAACTTTAGCTTATATGCAAATATGGGAAGGTTGGGGTTTGGTTTGATTTATTAGTTTGGCTTGGTTTCATTTGATTTTTTCCCTGTGGGCCTGAGCTCACATTTTTTTAAGTTCAGCATCAAGGTTTGCCCCTGCTAAATACAATGACCTGGCACGCCACAAGGCACCGATAAAGTCCAGACTGAGAGTCAGAGTGGATACACTGCCCCACTGACATGGGCCACCTGCCACAGCGGGTCCCCTTCCCTATTTGACAGGTTAAAGTTATGTCAGGTCAAGGCCCCATAAGTACACCTGGAAAGGCAAAAGTCCTTTTACAGGACTGTGGCGAGCTCAGCACGAGCGTTGTTGCGGAAATTGTCTCATGGGAAGACGTTGTCTGAGCAGCGAGCCAAAGACCCTGCAGGCAGCCTTGCCTAAGCAGCCACACTGCTGGCCATGGGGCGAGTTCCACCCCTCCTGGAGGAGCTGGCTGGAATGCCAGCAGGCCTTCTCCGCATTCTGCAGACAGGCTGAGAAGGTGCTGGCTGTGCCGGGGCTCTTCTCTCCAGGCTGCTCTTTCTGCTCAGAGGAGGAAAGGGCACAGGGCTGACTGTCCTTCCCGGAAGGTAGCCTGCTCTTTGCCTTCATCAGGGTCCTACCCTGCTCCTACCAGCGCTCCGCGTGCACTAACCAAAAGTTTCCCAGCACAACCAGCGCCTCCTCAGCACGCTGGAATGTCAGGTGGGATGTGGAAAGAGAAGCCGCAGCAATTTCAACCCAGCACAAGGCTGGCTTCCAGCTGGCACGGCAACAGACATTCCAGGGATCGGAACACTGATTGAGACATTGAGATGGATTGGAGGATACCGAGCTCGTCACGCTGCAGGGACCATTGAGTCAACTGGCTTCTGCTGCAGACCTCTGGGGCCATTATTATCATTAATTATTGTTGTTGCAATTAAGTGAAACCACTAACATTGTTACTGGAAACTGTTGATAAAAGGCTGCAGAAAAGCGGCTGTTAATACATGAGCACAATTACATAACAATCGACGAATGACGCTCACGTAAAGAAAACCGTCCGCATGGCGCAAGGATCTTTGCCGCTTCCAGAGGCGCCCGGCTGCCTTCTCCTGCTGGCACAGCAAAGGGTTGCGGAGCACCAGCCGGGAATGTCCAGTGAAGCCTCTGCAAAGCCTCTGAGGGCAGCGCGAGCGCCCAGTGCACGTGGCAGGAGCTGAGCGAGAGTTGTGACAGGCACGCGGTCTTTGTCGCTCCCTCGGACTTCGCACGCAGGCGGGGGACCCAGCGGGAACCAGGGCCAGGGAGAAAAGGAGGCTGCGTGAGGTTTGCTGAAGGGCAACGGTCTTTTTGAAAAAGCAGAAGTGACAAAAATAAAGCCCTGGCCAGACCAGCAAGGGCCACGTTGGCCCTGCTGCTGTGGCATGTTTGCCCTTGGTTGGAAATGTGAAACAGCCCAAGAGGGCAGGCAGGGAGTCCAGGGTGAGACCCTCTCTGCCTACAGGATCCTGGCTAGCTGGTTTATCTGGCTAGCCGTGGCCATGGCCCCCAGGTCCGATCCCAGGCAGGAGCTAGCCCAGAAGAGCAGGCCTGTGGGCACATCAGGAAATCTGGGGATCTCCAGAGGGGACAATTCAAAAGTGGTAAAAAAGGGGGTGTGGAGAGGAATCGTGCAGCTGGAAGCCAGGAGCAAGAGGCAGGGAGGCAGCAGGCTCACAGCCAAGGTGGGGGCTGAAGGGGGGGCGCAGAGATGGAAACAGGGAGGCCAAAAGGAAGAGAGGGGAGGCTGCCCCAGCATTGTCCAAGGTTCGTGTTTATTCGTTTGTCTGGAAGAGAGCCAGTGGTGCGATTGCCGGGCTGGGGACCCGGGTGGTCTCACTGGGGGACTTTGGCCCAGTCCTTGACCCACAGCCCAACCTACCTCACAGAGCTGTTGTCCTGAGAACAGAATGGAGAGGAAGAAAACCTTGCAAGCGCTAAGTTTTCTTAGGTGCTTTGAAAGAGGAAGAATGGCAGGATATGGATGGGAGGGAGGGAGAAGGAGATGTCCCTGGTGCCAACCAGGGTGGCATCGTGGACCTCCAAGCTAAGGGATCCCATTAGCTCCTATCAGAGGACGTGGACCAGGAGGATAGGGACTGTGGTCCAGGAGAGCAAAACACCCCGTTGCTTGAATGAGTTGCATTTCCATCCTGCCTTCTCCTCTTGCAAAGAACCGAGGCCGCTTACATGGCCTCCTCCCCACTGCATCCTGGCAGCAACCTTGCCTAGCAGCCTGGGCCTAATCGTCAGAGCCTGACCCACGACCCCCGGGGGCGTCGGGATCGAGCTGGGTCCGGCACCTCCGTCTGGAGTCGCACCGCACGGCACACGCACACACCTCCGGGCTGGAAAGGTGCCTTTGAGCACAGCCGCCCGCTGGAAATGTTGCGCTGGCCTCCCTTCCTGGACCATCTCTTCTTCTTGCCACAGCCCCTCCGCCGCCGCTGACCTGTTAGGTGGAAGGAGACCCGGCTGGGAGAGCAAGAGGAAAGAGACCGGAGGCTGCGTGGAGGGAGGTAATTAATCTCGGGAGATCAGCCACAGAGATCAGATTGGGTGGATTTGCTTCAACTAATTAAGAGGAGGAGAAGTCGCCCTCCCTGGGGGCTGAGATGGTGCTGGCCCAGCGTGTCTGGCGTGAGGGTGCCTGGGGGAACCCATGCCTTCCTTTTGTCCAATGGGAGGGGCAGAAATTTGCCGGGCCGCACCACGTTTTTCCAGCTGCAGCTAGTCCTGAGTGTGGACTAGCCCAAAAGCTGCCACGTGTTTTTCAAGGGGGCAGGCAAAGCAACCCACGGGCGTGCCACATGGAATTGCTTGGCTCGTTTTTAGGGGAAAGGTTCCTGTGCAGTTCATGTGCACAGGAGGCTGCCTGGCACAGCTCTGCATGAGTTTCTGTTCTTTGCTTCCTGCCAAATAGCTTTTAACGAGGAGACCACTGTGTCTCTCTGCGCCGTATCAGTTGTACCTGGGTGCAGAGAAGCAGCTCTCCGAGGAGGAGGCTGTGTGCATGTCAGCACAGATCAGCTCTGACCCTCTTCAGGAGCATAGAAAGGTGGTTTTGATGGTCCTTCCTCCTTTGGAAAGAGGAAGGAGGACCAGCATTTGCTCAAACTGGGGGCAAGAACGGGGGGCCTGAGAGACAAAAGGGCCCATGCAAGTTCTTCCCCCATCTCAAAGTCCAAAGTCTCTCTCCTGAAGCTTTAGCTACTGGCAGTGATTGCTCGGAGCCAGCGTTCACTCTTACCTGGGCCGTCCTTCTGCCTTCAGCCCACCTTCCAGAGGCCTCTCAGAAGTACTCCACACCTGAATCTACACTGAAAGTCCATCTTTTCTGGTGTCACAGTTCAAAGTGCTGCTCCCTCTGACTTGGGGAAGGGGCCGTCTATCTGATCAATCGGGAAAGGCAGTGGACTCATGTGCCCAATGTCAGTGGGGCAGTGTAGCCACCCTGAGTTTCAGCCTGGAGATTAAGGGGGCTGTCCGTGGTGCTGATCCCTGTTTGAAGCGATTCCATACTGTAGACAGCTCCCGCAGACAATGGTGGCTCCAGCTCCACAGCTCACTGGCCTCGGCCTCTTGCCTTGGGCAGCACAAAATGAAAAAGCCCTCCATACGGCAGCTGTGCAGCCCATGCCTGGGGGGGGGGGGGCTGCAGGTCCCAGCCCCGCAGGAAACACACGCACACACGCACATACGTGAGAACGCTGATCTTGTACACCAGCGCAGGATGCTGCTCTCCTCCGTCTGAGCCTGCGCGTGTCAGAAGAATCTGCTGGGGAGGTATTAAGGCTGAAATATCGGAGTCTGTCCTTCTCCTGGAACATTTACGGGGTGGCTCCAGGCCCCAGTAAAGCTTTTAGATAAATTATTCATTATAGGATTCAGACAAAATGCCAAAGAAAACCACACCCACCGGGGGAACGCTTTTGCTTTATTACCCCTGAAGATTGCGTCTCGGCGAGCCAGAGCGCTATTAAGTTGGCATGCAGTTAATTAGGAATTGGGGGGAGGGGAGCAGGGGGACAAAGAGTCCCGAAGATGGACATTGATGTTCCCATGTTTTCCTTCCCCCAGTCCTGTTTCCCAGGGAGCGGGACTGCAGGAGCCTCCCCCTGATAAATCACTACCCCATTCACAGTAGCAGGAAACAGAAGAATCTTTCTGTAGCAGCAAGAGCTGCAACGTAATGTTGCAGCACGGAGCGTTCCTGTCCAGGCCACTCTTCCTCCTCTGTGCCCCAAATGCCATGCTTCTCCGCAAGGGCGAGGCTGCCTGTGGCGACCCGGAAGCACTCCCCATCCCTGCTGGGCTGCTGGGCTACTCTCCGCCCTCGAGGGCTTGGGGGAGGATGGCGCCTATAACTCCGCAAGCCCCTGGTTTGCCCCTTCCTCCCTCTTGGGTGCGACTGTGGCTGGTCTGCGCATCTGAGGAGCCCCGTAGCAGCAGGCTTTCCACGGCCGGCCGTCTCCTTGAATCTAAGCCACGGCCTGCGGGGCAGATGACCCTGAGAAATGGTTGCAGGAGCCGCAAGCTGAGAAGGGCCTGGAGGTCATCCAGCCGGACCCCTGTCTGGTTCAGAATCTGGGATACTGAGCTGCCCAAAAGGAGCTTCTTCTCAGGGGAGGGGCTGGACTCTGGGGTCCTGATCCTAGCAACACTCCGCTTTGGTGCATGGGCTTTCCCAACACGCCTGTGGGCATGCAGCCACGTGGAACCTCACCAAGGACGGTTCAGAAAACGTGGTAACCCGCATCGCAGGGCCGTGGGTGAAGCATGGGCTATCGTGAGGTCTGAACCCAGGCGAAAGAAAAAACCATGGTGAACAATCGCTGTTTACAGCCCGGTGGTGGACCAGGTTCCCCTCGTGCATCGTCTGTGGCTAACAAGCCAAGGGTTCTTAGTACAGCTGGAGCAGGCAACACGGGGGGGGGGGGGTCAGCAACAGCCCGCAGTGCGACAGGAACCCAGGGGTCAACAAGAGACCCCACACTCAGCTCCTCAATGTGGTCACACAGGTGCTCCCTAAACGTGCGGATGCGAGATTGCAGGGACGTCACCTTGCTGCATTCTTAAAGGCTTCATTTAGCAGCTTTTCCCAACTCTGGGTCCACAAGTGTTGTCAGACTACAACTCCCAACATCCCTGGCCATTCTGATGTTGTCAGGAAGGGTGCTGTAGCCCAACAGCCTCTGTGGGAATTCACAGGGTGGAAAGGCTGGTTTGGAGTGCGGACGGATCAAAAGGACCCCGCTGGAAAGAAACTTATCCCCTTATGTGGCTGGATGAGTCATAACTCCCAATGCTCCCGATCCTGATCTCCGAACCAGAACTCATGACAGAGATGCAACGGGCACCCTCCTTGGAGGAGGTAACTCTCCCACATCTCAGCATCAGGAGAGCTCAAACCGCACCACCAGTAGGGTCAGGGAAGCATGATCTGGCTGAGACTGGATGGAAGAAAGCAGTTCCAAAGCAAGTAATCATGCAAAGAGACAATGGATCTCCCAGCACCCATTAAAAACTCCCTGCCCTGTGAGGAGTACATTCTACCGCAAAGGAGACAACCAAGGAGCAAGAAGGGAAATGGAGATGGGGAGCAAAGAGGAAGGAAAGCAGGACTGCTTCTGTTTCCTGCACTCTGGTTTCGTTCTGGCCACTTTGTGCTGCGGGTAAGAGGAGCTCGGCTCTAGTCCACTTGCAAGACTCCAGGCTGCAGGTGTTTGTGGGAAGGCTGTGCAGTTTGTGGAGGAAGGATTTATCTCACAACCTCCCAGGCACCCCCCCACACACACACACAACTCCCTTGCAGGACTCCCTGTGCCAATTTGGATATTGCCAGGTTGCTACCGCTATTAGACTTCTGGGACGATTTCTTTATCGAAAGTGCTTTGATCCCTTCCTGTAGTCAACAGAAACAGCAAAGAAAATAGCTCTTGGGTCAGTGTACAATCAACCGAGATAAAATACAGCCCCTCCCTGCAGGCCTCCAATCTGCAAACTACGTGTGTTCATTTTAGCACTACGTAGCGGCTGCACAGCACAAAAAGGGACAGCAAACGCATGACTGCCGGAGGACATGACAAGCCACACGCAAGACCTGAAGCCAGCCACGCTAACACGCCGCGACTGGTTCACCATGAAAAACCGTGGCTTGTTGTTGCAGCTGGGATCGGATAAAATGATAACACACAAAAACAGCCTTTCATGTCCCGGAGGTGGCACCAGTGTTCCAGACACCTTGTAATCAGAGGAGAATGACTTGGAGAGAAGGGCTTGGAGTTGCACAGATAAGATCACAACTGACTCAGAATAGTTCTGTTTCTTGCAGGAATGCACAATGGTCCAATTGTCCCAGGTTGCAGAGCGTCTGCGAGATTTGCAAGCAGGGTTTTTTTTAATTTTGTGTATTTTTGTACAAATTTAGATGCTGAGAAGTATGCAAAATTTTTCAAAACACAGATAAAAATGTATCAATTTGCCAGACAGTAAAGCTGCTTGGGCAAGTGAGGCACCAATTTCTCTCTCCAAGCAGAGCATGAAAGACAATACCTCTTGCCACAGATTTTATAAAGTCTCCCTCTTCTGCTGCAGGGGCTGTTGTCTGCACACGGGTCCTAAGCACCACTCCTGGGAGCAAAGCCGTTTCAGTCGGGCAAACAGTTTTGTCCTCACAGTGAAAGCAGCCCTTCTCTATGGAAGGCCAGGGAAGGCAGCCGTATGGCACTTCCCAGACGCTGAAGGCTCCTGCCTTCAGGAAACTGTTCTGACTGTCGGATGCTGGGAAAGCTCATGACACGCTCTGGCCGCACCTCCTCTCCATTCTTCCAGTGTAGTCCATACAATACGCTGGTCTTCCAGCCTTTATGCCGGGGGGCCCAACCTTTGGGCTTCTCTGGACCACATTGGAAGAAGAATTGTCTTGGGACACACATTAAATACACAAACACTAACGAAAACTGATGAGCAAAAACAAAAAGTCTGTGCATGATTTTCATGATATCGGCCATCACAGGTAAGCAAAAAAGGCTTCACTTAATACTCCTAAGGGAGCACACATACATCTATTTTACGTGACATTGTGCCATGACATTGTCACCTACAAAGTTCATGCTCGAGAACCACACAATCAAGTTACCAAACAAATTGAAAAAAATCTCATGATGTTTTAAGTAAGTTTACCATTTTGTGTTGGGCAGCATTCATAGCCATCCTGGGCCGCATGTGGCCCGGGAGCCGCAGTTGGACACCCCTGCTTCAATCTGCATACTGTAGTGCTAACACAATACCTGTCTCAGAAGACAAAGCACACCCAGCAGCAGACTTGGGGGCACAGGCTGCCACTGGAGGAGCCAAAGGCAAACCGAGAGCCGCCATCACATCCCTCTGCAAGAATGGTCCCAATCCACAAAACTGCATCTCCCGTGCTGCCCCCTCCGGGCAGGTCAGCCTGGGTGGCTCTTGACTTGCTCAGATTGCCCCACCAAGGTGGAGCATCTCTTCCGAACTGTCTTGTGCTGCCTTGGCTGGCTGCGGGTGCTTTCTAGGAATGCGTCGCAATTTTGTGGTCCCCAGAGCACCATCCGTGGTGCATGGGTCCGGGGGGGGGGGGGTCCATATGCTGCCATTGCTTTGCTGAAAACAGTCCTGGAAGACCTTGAATGAAAGGGAGTCCTTGGAAAGGGGACTAAAGCAATGACATGGGCCCACGGCGTGGAAATGACACCAGAAAGAATGGATTGCTCAGATTTGCTACGCTTCAGGGGCCTCAGCAAGGCAGTCCAGTGATAGTTTTGGACACCTGCAACGGAGGATGTGCAGAGGAACCTCTCTGGCAAAAAGACGCTCACCAGCTTGGATAAGAAGGAAGGCTTCTGGCAAGTCGCCCTGGATGGGAAGTCTGCAGAATTACGTACTTTTGGCACCCCTTCGAACAGGCTGCCCTTTGGCATCAAGTCAGCCAGTGGGGTCTTTTAGCAGAAGAATTATGAGCATTTTGGGGACATCCCTGGCATCAGAGCGTTGCTGAGGACCGGATCACTGAAGCCTCCAGCAAAGAAGAGCATGGCAAGGAACTCCACAGCAATTTGGTAGAGCATGAAAGAGGGGTGTTGCATGTAACAAGGTCAAAATTCTGTTTTTAGCCTGTGCTGTCAAATTCAAGGGCCATGTTTTCTCTAAGAATGGCGTGCAGCCAGGGGTCAGCAAGCCCTAAGCAATCACCCAACCCGGGAAGTGTGGCAAATTTGCTTCGGAAGGTCATCATGAGGTGAATTTCACTCCCTAGATTCTGCTCCATCGACCCAGAGTTGGCATCGATGCTCTCCAACACTAATCACAGCACAGCTTTTAAACTGGGGTGCAATTTCTTTAAAAAATGGGAGTATTTTTAGGCAGGAAAATTTGTGCAAAATATGGCCAAAGTTCCTGCAATTTGCATAAAATGGGGCTACAAGTTGCTCAAATTGTGGCTGTATTTCAAGTGACCTCCTTTAAACAACCTTTGCAAATTGTAGGCTAATCTAAGAGCAGGAAGCTGCCAACCTCCCTCCCCAGCTGGACCCACTTTTGGCCAACCATGTGCCACGTTCTTCAGGGGCGTCCATTCTGTCAAAGCTAATGGTGAAGCGTGATGTGAGCCGTGGTCAAAAGATAGTATGAAACCAGTAATTTCTGCTTAATTATTTTCCCTCTGCTAATCTGGCATGCACACTTCAAACTTGACAGCCTCCTTATCACTGGGTATCCACCCTGGGTTTCCATCTGAACATTTAAGGTGCTCTCTGTAGTACTGACCCCCATCCCCAAAACAGCTTTGCGGGGATAAATAGCTCCTAGAAACTTTAGGCTGAAATTCAGAGTGGATACACCATCCCACTGGCACTGGAGTCACCATCCACAACTGACTAGCCCAATTTCTAATACTCAGAGCGGGGGAGAAAGCTTTCATCTCTGCTTTCTCCATGCTGTGCATTCAAGTGCAGGATTTTGACCCAGCCGAAGCAAGCTCCATTTTCACATTCTAAGGAGCTTCTGATAAAATAAAACACAAAGGTTTAATTTCAAGTTTTACAAACTGTGTCAAGAGTGGGGAAGACTCTAAAACATCCATTGTGATTCTGATAAGATAAAAATATACCATCATTTCTGTGCAGAAATTAACTGTAAGTGAGATCCAGAAAGGTCATTAAATCAGGGACCATTTTCAAAAGTCTTCAGCGGCTCTTGTGTTTCTGCACTGTAAAGGTTTTCATAAATGCGAAGCAAGAAATTGCGCAGCCGTTCCGTCGAGAGCAACTGCCAGGGCAAGACGGCTGCCGGCAACTGTTTTTGTTCGATGATTAGTTTCGTGTTGCATCTTGGCCAAGTGTAGCTGTACAAATAAAGAGCTGCTATTTCTGCTTTTATCCTGCTTTTTGTTAGAAGGATGCCTCTTTCTAGTGCTCTGGGGACTTTTTAAACCCGTCCTAGCCTAGGGCAGGGGTCTCCAACCACAGGTGCCCACGGCCGAATCCGAGAAGCCACCACAAAGTGCTTCCCGCGGATAATTTGGCTAGTCGTGCCGTGGAGCTGGCTAGCAGAGAGGGGAGAGAGATAGTGGGGCTCGAGCCCGGGAATAAGGGGGAGGTGAAAGGGCTCCCTCCCTCCCAGCCAGCCCACTCCTTTCCCGTCAGCACCGTCCTTTGTTCCGGCTCTCTCTGCCTCTCCTCCCCCCCAGCCTCAGCCTCATTTTCTCTCTCGCTTCCACCTTCCTAGCCACCTTTTGCTCCTTCCAAGCATCCGCCGTCCCCATCCTAGGCTGGTCCTCCCCCTTCTAGCTTTGCTTGCGCCCTCCTCTTTCCACCGTTGCTGCTGTCTCTCCTCCCTCTTGCTGAGCAGCTGAACAGCAACAAGAGTTCGGTGCCTTGATGTTTTCCACGTTCTGCAGAGGGCGTGGATTGAAGGTCTGGATGGGCACCGTGTTGGGGCTGGCAGTTCGGCATGTCAGAATCTGTCCCCGCTGCATCATTTTAATTCCCCTTCATCCTCTTTAAATAAACTCCCAACAGGCACCTAGCGCCACTGAGCTGCCTTTCCAAGGATCTGTGCACATTTCATGTCAGTTTGATGTTGGTAGACATTTAATAAACTTGAGCATCAAATATTCATTCTGGTACAGCAGCTTAAGTAATTTTAACTTGCCAAAATCAACATTGCCCGTTCATTTTTAATGAGACTTCTGTAAAACAGGTTTCTTGGTCATTGTCAAGTGTGTGTGGCAGAAGGATACGCTTGCGCAAAGCAGAGGTGCGCTTGTCGAATTCCCCAAAGGAATCGAGCTCAATAATGCACGATGTTTACCAAGAGGCCCTCTGCCTCTGGAAATGGCCGCTCTCCAGGCCGGGCTGCATGGACGCGGTGCACGTTTGAGGGGGGCCCTTTGCTTTCCCAGCCTCTTGGCGGACGACCAGTCAGGCGAGGAGGCAGAGCAACTCAAGCCATCGCTACACTCTCGTTGCAGCACCCACAGAAGGAGCAAGCCAGGTGACCCCGGGGCTGCAGCAGGGGAGAGCTGACAGCACCTGGGCCGGCTTCGCCTGGAAAAGAGGCAGTTAAGGAGGGGCGCGACAGAGGGGCACCCAGGGCGGAGAAGGTGGAGAGGGGGGCTGGCCTCTGCCTCTCACCACACTCGGAGCCGAAGGGGGCATCCTGGGAAAGGGAACGGCGCAGGGGCCCAGAGAGGCAAAGGAAGGCCTTCTTCTCACAGCACAGAGTCGAACTATGGGACTCACTTCGATGAGGTTTGGTGATAGCCACCAATTTGGGGGGCTTTAAAAGGGCATTGGACAAATTCATGAGGAGGTGGCAGTCCATGATTACTTCCCTTGCCGGGCATCTTGTGTGGACCGTGCCGGACCAGGTGGCCCCTAGTCTGACCCAAAGGGGCTCTTCTGACATTGTTACAAGGAAGCCTACGTTCCTCCCATAATTTAGCACACTGATGTTTTCCACTAGATGACAGCAAGAGTCCCTTCCAAGGACACAACTCCCCTGGGAGTTTAGTTAACAAAGGAGCTTGTTTCTGGGAAGACCCACCCCTTTTTAAAACACCATGAATCTTCTGGGTTCCAGGTTTCTTGTTTTCCATTTTCTAGTAACAAAATGAAGACAGGCTGTGTCCTCTTTGCCAGCATCAGCTGCTCCTTGAAAAGAATCATTTTCCCTGTGGATGATGGATATCGGAAATGGGTCACTGGGTTGCCTTCCCTTTTAGATTTCTGGCATGGGCCAAAGACTGGGGGCATTTTAACCCTTCCTCCTGGGTCAGGCCCTTCAGCTTGTCCTGCCTCTGCCTCTGCTGTTCCAGACAGACATTGGCAAGAAAGTACATTAGTAAAGCTTTGTAGGAGACGATGATGACGAGGGACGGTTTAAACTGAAAAGCAGCTGCGGGGAGCATCAAGCACGCCGCCCCTTTCCCTCTACTCAGAGTCGCAGCCTCTGGGGCTGCTTCTAGCTGCCAGGACTTCATGACACGCTCTGTGAATCTGCCTGTCTTTCCTCAACTTTTTCCAGTGCTGAGCCATCATCTTCTCCCCATCACTTCCCAGCTCCACAGCCGTCTCCGCAAGCGGCTCTTCCATGCCAGTGCAGCCTGGAGAAGGCGCTACTGAGCTGAAAGGCCGTTGATGGAGGAGGAGGGTTTTTCCTGCCTGGATTCATACCCGGACCTCACAAGCCCAACACACCGCGGAGGCTTTGGTCCCAGCCACGGGCTTCTTTGCCAGGCAGCGGGACGGCATTGAAGCGACCTCATTTGGCCTGGCCTAGACTCCAGCCCACGGGAAAGCAGCCACGAAGACGCAGCCCAGTCAGGTGTGAAAGCCTACCCTGCACAATGTGGAGGGAGCCCTGGCCTGGGCGCACCCTCAAGCCGGCTGCTCTCATTCTTGGCGTGCAGCTGCCCCCAAGCGGCCAAGAGGAAGAAAACGGAGAGCGCAGCTGAGTCGCCCGCTCTGAGCTGGTGCCCGGCATCCATTTCAAGGCGGAAGCAGGGCAGCACGCGGAGGGACGCAAACCACAGACAGATCCACCCGCCTAGTTACATGGGTGCTCCCTAAACGTGCGGATGCGAGATTGCAGGGACGGCACCTTGCTGCATTCTCAAAGGCTTCATTGAGCAGCTTTTCCCAGCTCTGGGTCCACAAGTGTTGTCAGACTACAACTCCCAACATCGCCGGCCATTCTGATGTTGTCAGGAAGGGTGCTGTAGCCCAACAGCCTCTGTGGGAATTCACAGGGTGGAAAGGCTGGTTTGGAGTGCGGACGGATCAAAAGGACCCCGCTGGAAAGAAACCTATCCCCTTATGTGGCTGGATGAGTCATAGCTCCCAATGCTCCTGATCCTGATCTCCGAACCAGAACTCATGACAGAAATGCAACGGGCACCCTCCTTGGAGGAGGTAACTCTCCCACATCTCAGCATCGGGAGAGCTCAAACCGCACCACCAGTAGTGGCAGGGAAGCATGATCCAGCTGAGAATGGTTGGAAGAACGTAGTTCCATAGCAAGTGATCATGCAGAGAGGACTTTTTAATATATTTTTATTTGTTTGTTGGATTTGTATCACACTTTTTTCCAGTGAGCTCAAGGCAACTTATATCATTCTCCTCCTGCTGCTCCCAACCTTATCCCGCAACAACCCTGTGAGGCAGGATGTGCTGAGAGCCTGTGACTGGCCCAAGTCGCCCCCAGGCTCTGAGGCTGAGCAGGGACTCGAACCCGGGTCCCCCAAGTCCCAGCCCCATGCTCTTAACCACGACCCCACCCTGGCTCTCTTAAGGCTGTGGGCTCCTGCTGGCATGGGAATTCTATCAGGCAGAACTAGCAATGAATTCTCAGCACACTTGCCAAACACAATTCCCCTGGAAGTTTTTGAAGAAAGGATGAAGTGGATAAACCAAGATGAAGGTGTGTCCAGACGGTAGTGAGAATGGAGTCCCTACGCTTGAAGGGGGAAGCTGGCCAAGGGCCCTTGGGGTGGGGTGCCAGGAATACGTTGGAGCACCGACCAGTTGCATAACTGAGTCCAACTGAGTGGAGACATTCTCTTTGTGACACCCTGTTCAAGTGCCTCGTATTAAGAAAAATGAAAGCGAGTTTGGAACAGTGGTGCACAATAAAATTGTGTGAAATTGGGTAAAAGTGCACCAGAAGCTTTGGAAATGGTGAGGAAAGCTTACGGAGAAGCTGCGCTATCATCTGCACGAGCGCACCGACGGCACAAGGTGAGAGATGCTCAACCTGGACCCTTCATCTCGACAACGCACCGAGCCACAGTGCTTTGGCTGTCAGAGGGTTTGGCTGAGAAACGCACCACGGGGCTTCCCCACCCACCCGACAGCCCCGGCTGGGCTCCTTGCGACTTTTTCATCTCCCCAACGATGAAGAATGAGTTGAAAGGACGCCGTTTTGGTCGTGTGGATGACATCCAAAGAGCCACGATGCAGGCTCTGAACGCCGTCCCACCTGAGGACTTCCAGGGATGCTCTGAAGAAGGGAAAAATCGCTGGGTGCATTGTGTATGCTCACAAGGTGCGTACTTCGAAGTAGACGATGTTCAATTGTAAAATGGTTCAGTACAAGAATTTTAAAGATATCATTCTCATCACTTTCCGGACACACCTTGTACGTTCACTTGTTTCCAGGTGGGGAACCTCTGGCCCCCAGGTTGCATGCAGATGACCAGCCTCCCCATCCAAACCAAAGGATTTCCCCAGGCTCTGCCCCCCACCAAGTTATTTCCATTCTGCACTCAGTCCGGCTCTGTTGGAGCGAGCTGAGCGGAAGCTGAGGAAGGGGGATGGCTGGATGCCAGCAGCTAGCCTAGCAGGGAATGATAGGAGTTGCAGTCCCATGGATCTGGAAGGCCCCCGACTGGGGACAGGTGGTGGAATGTATGTGCCCATGCTCAGGGCAGGCAAGCTGAGAGGGAAGAGTGGCTTCTGTGTCTCATTTTAATTTCTTACCTTGATCAGGAAAATCACATCAATCTGATTATTCATACTTCTTTTGAATAATGTAGTTTTTATATCTCAGACTTTGCTCCACACATACCACACGTACGTCATTTTCTCTTTTGTGCTGTAGCAATCAATTTTAGGTATGTTATAATGAAATGAATGGACGGATGCATAAATGTCTCTTATGAGAGAATGGCTGCTTTTTCTTAAAAGGGGACAGGGCGATTCTTAACAACCGTAATGAGAAGAAAAGAAAAGCACTGCAGATAAAGGCTATCATCAATCAACTTCTCTCCTTCGTCCTTCAGAAAGAATAACCTGGCCAATGCAAATCCACCGCTTTATCCCTGTTTTGGAGAGAGCAGCTTATGACAGCCCCAAAGTGCCGTTCACTGCGGCTGTTGCAGGCTGGTTGCCCATCCTGGAGAGCACTGTGCAACTGCCAGGTAATACCATCCAGTACTGTCATCCTCTTAGTGAAGGTGGGAAGGCTGGGTTGTGGCGGGGGCTCACGACAGCCCTGTAAGGTAGCTCAGTGCTAATCCTTCAGGCCAGAGAAGGCTGACATGGAATGCCAGCCAAGGTTCCCCTCTCCGTGAACATTCAGGGAACGTATCTCAAAATGCAGTGAGGATCAACCTCCTTCAGAAGCCCACCTTGGAATCCTTCCCAGTCCAGCAACAGTGCTAAGTTGATGCAAAAGCCATCAAGGGATGGTTTGCTCTTTAATAATGAGTGTGGGAGGCTTTCAGAAAAATTAAATACTAATAAATGATATTTAAATGAGCTTTCCCAACCCTCCAGATGTTTTGGACCAACCCCGACCAGCTCCAGCCAGCAAGCCAATGTTCAGGAATGCTAGGAGATGTGGTCCAGAACTTTGGAAGCACACCAAGCGGTGTGGGGAAAGTCGCTTTTAAATAAATGAATAAATGCGAATTTTCAAGGGGGTCGCCATCTTCATCTGTTACAGTACATCAACCAAACTTCTAAAATTTAGAAGTGCAGTTCTATACATGTTTGCATAGGGAGTTCCTGAGAATGCCTGGGAGTTGCTGAAGTTTTTGCCGTTCAAAAATGTATAGGGCTACATCCTGCGGAAGTGTAGGAACCCCTCTTTGTAGTTTCTTTCTTTCTTGGAAGGAGAGCCCACGCCCCTCCTAAAATGTTGGATTTCTTCCACTGATTTCCATGAATTGCTTTCCTTTGGAGTGGAGGGGTGTCGAAGGATAAGGTCCTGTTGAGTCTATGGTGTCCCTCTACAATTTCATGACTCTGTGTTCCATACTGTTAACAAACGTCAATTGCCCTCTACAAGGATGCCCTCTCTGCCCTCAGTGCAAGCAGTCAATGGTCTTGTCTATTGGTTAAAAGTCCGAGGAGAACGAGACAAAATGCTTTTTATTCCAATGACAAGGTTCCTAACTGGAGTCACAGCACGAGAGGAAGCAAAGGACAGCTTCTCGACCGAAGAGGTGCGTCAATTTTCGTCCCTGAAAGGCGTGCCCTGAACAAAGATGGCCGCACGCTTCGCCTCTCGCACCGGCGCAGACGCCATTTTTCGCAGGGAGGGGGCGGCGTCACTTGCCACGCAGAAAAATGGTGGCTTTGGCGTCACAAAGAGGCAGCCGCTGCTCCCCATTCCTCGTTTTGATTGACCATCTTCGGCGGAAGCGCCGCAAGGGACGCGGAAGTGGCTTTGCGAGCAGCCGGAAGTAGGTGATGGTGCCTGGTGGACCCGACCTGGTTGGGGACCAGCCGCCTATTCCATGCGGGCCCGGAGGGTGAGTCGCTACCAACCCCGTCCTAATTTGCATATGCTAATACAGTGAAATCCATACAGATTGGCACCCTTTAATGGGGCGGGGCTGCTGGTGACGTCGACGCTTGCGTATGTCGATCTAGGCAAATATATGCAAAGTGCGTGCAAATTGTTTATGGGGCGAAATAGTAATTATTCTTAGCGTTTACTTACTCCGTTCGATTCCTTTCTCTTTCCCTTCTCTCCATCCCTCCCTCCCTTCCAAGAAGTGCAGGGTAATCACATGGGACACACAACAACCCTGTGAGGTAGCTTGAGGGAAAGCGTGGCTGGGCAAAAGCTTTCCTGCTGAGTCAGGATCCGAATGCGGGTCTTCCTGGGCCAAGTTCAGTGCCCTTAACTGATCCTCACACAAGCACATTGAATTACAACTCCCACCATCCCCAAGCACAGCCATTGGAAGGCACCATGCTTGGGGGAAGGTTTTAGTGGCTCTGCTGACTGGGTGGTGGCAGTATTAGTCCAATGTGTTTGGAAGGTTCCACATTTGGGGAAAGGACTACAATTCCCACCACCCACAATCAGTATAGCAGTTGCTGGCTGGAGCATGCAGGGAGTTGTAAGTCTTTTTTCCTGTCTAAGACTGCACCCTTACAAACACCAATTCAGAAAATCAGAGCCAAAGTTAGTGCAAAGCATAATCAGTGCAATTGTACTGATAAAAATGAAACATAACTTAAACACAAGAGAATACAAAGTTTATGTTATGTAGCCTTACATGGCAATTGGAGAAGGCCCAAGAAGGGAAGCCAAAGGCAAAATAATGTGGGTGGGAGTGTGCTGATGTGGTTGCATGGCTTCCTTTTGTGGCCAGCAAAGCTCCAGAAGCAAAGCCCTCGAGACCAACAGGGAAGACCTGTGGCAGGACAGTTTGTGGCCTTCCAGATTTTCTGGTCTAACACTTCCATCAGTTCTAATCAGTGCAGGCAGCAGTGAGGGGCCTGGGAGCGGGGGGGCAAAACAACTGGAGGGCCGCAAGCCGTGCACCTTTGGGCTAGCCCAATGGCACCTTGCGGGTTGGAGAACCAAGCCAAACCGAGTCCTTTCTATGCCAGCTTCACACACTGGAGACATTCAGAAAGAACCTGGACAGCCATCTGAGGTGGTGTGACTTGGTGTCCTGCAACAGCAGGGGGTTCGACTCGACGGCCTTCATGGCCCCTTCTTCTATTCTATGATTCTTTGTTCCTGTAGTGGCCTGCCGGATGCATTTGTGAAGCCCCCAGGAAGGATGCAAGCGCAGTAGTGGAGAGGGATGATGGTGTCACCCCCGTGTCACAGATGGTAGCGGTGAAGCAGCTGAGAAGGGAGTGGTTAATGATGTGGGGAGAATTCTCCCATCTGTTCCAAACGATTAGCTAAATTTTCAGTGAACCTCCTGAGGAAGTGAGAAGCAGCCACCACCTTGGCACATGGTACCTCCCTGTTTTGTCCTTGCTGCATGGAGGGTGCTAGAAGGTGCACTTTCTGTGGTTCAGCTTGGCTTGAAGTAGCAGCTGGAGGTTCTGTTGTTCCTTTCAACAGGGTCTCTCCCACAAAACAACTGAGAAACGCCCTTCCAAGAAGCTGAAATGTGAGAAGAGAGGTCTGGCAAAGGTAGAGCTCCAAGGAGCTGACATTCGTGGGAGCACCAGCTGTGCCCTCCTCTTCAAGGAGCCCACTGAACCACCTCCCTTGGAAGCGAGTTTGCCGGAGCGCCAGACAATGCTGCAGAATGAAGGGAAAGTGATTCCCAAAGCGATGGAAGAGGCGCTGGGCAACCAAGGCAGTCCCTGCACGAAGCCGCTGGAGCCGGGTGCCAGTGGCCGCTTCCCAAAGGCTGGTGGGGAGCCGCTCTGTGTCCAGAATGCAGCGGAGCAGGAGGAAGAGGAGGAGGAAGATGAAGAGGAGGAGGATGGGGCTGGATTGTCTGATGACTCGGAGATGGAACCGGAGGACGTGCAGCGCCAGGTGATCGAGGTCGACAACAGCGCCTTCTTGAACGAGGACAGCAACCAGCCACTGCCAGTGGACCGGTTCTTTGGCAGCGTGGCATTCATGCAGGTAGAGTTGCTGGAAGAAAGGCTGGGAGGACAGGGCCGCCTTTCGCAGCCTGGGGCCCACCAGGTGTGGCAGGGCAGAGGTGACGGGGCAGGATATCTGGAGGAAACCAAGTTGAAGAGGCTTCCTAGAGAAGGCACTCCAGTGACCACCCCAAGGCTTGCTTCCAAGTAAGCCTCTACCAGAGCAGTGCTCTTCCTTCCTTACATGCGCAGCAGTTGTTTTGCTGGTATTGCTGGGCTTAGAAGGCACCCCGTATGCAGAGAAAGATGCCATTACTATATCCTGAAGATCCTATGAAACTAGGTGTCTCCTGCCTTTATAGCACAGGGCCATGAGGGCTAGAATGCTGCTGCTCTTCTTCAAATGAAAATTGAGATGTTTAGAGTAGTTGGGGTTTGCGCCTGAAGCAGACAGCATGTAGAGCAGCCCACGAGGTATGCTGGCTTTGTTTGGATCTCCAGAAGGGTTGGGACAGCATACGCCACTCTCTCCCCCCTCCCCGCTTTATTCCCTTTACAACAACCATGTGAGGTAAACTAGGCTGAGAGAGCATGAAGTGTTGTCTGAGCCCCACTGAAGTCCAGGCCTCTTAAACCCCAGTCGCCCTGAGAGCAGGGCAGTGCAGTTGTTTGAAGCAAATTTGCTCCGTGTGGAAGGGCTACTAGCTGTAGGCTTAATCCTTGCGGTAAGAAGTCCTGAGTCTTCTTTAGAGCAACTGATTGTCGTCATCAGGTTGTTTCTTTTCCAGGACCTCCCAGCTGCTCCTCTGACACGGGCTCTTACCAGTAGGCGGGAGTTCAGGAAGGCACACTTCATAGCCAAGGAGGAGGAGGAGGAGGAAGAGGAAGAGGAGGAGGAGGAGGTGGTCCTTTGAGGACCAAGCATACCTTGTCACCTTTCCTGTTGCTGTATCTGCTTTCCCAGCACAATGACAACCACCTCCGTCTCTCATTGCCATGGCATCTTCTGGAGGAGTATTTCCTTCCTGGACAGGTAACCATCCCAGTCTGGCACTCAGGGAACCGGCAAGGTCCAGGAGCCAAAGACAACAGGAGAGGACCCCTCGCCCCCCCACACACACGCACGCACCCCATGCCTGGCTCATGGGAAGGCTGCCCAAGTCACGGTTGCTCACAGTGGGAAAGGAGACGCCAGCAGCTGCCAAAGGCAGTGCGAATTCTCCTCAGATTCTTCCCTGCGACTTCTTCTTGGACCTGGAAGTGCATTGCCGACTTGGCCCCTCCTTGTCAACCGGCTGTGTGAACTTAGTCTGCACCTGTCATAATCTGGAGCAGCCTGCGGGCTTTGGGACCACTGGCATTCGGTCGCGCTCATAAACCTTCTCACGGGGCACCGGAGAGATCCTTCGCCAGGATGTGCTGGCTGCAGTTCCCGGCCCCACAGCCCTTCTTTCCAAAGCAGCAGTGATCCTTTTCAGTTCTTGGACTGCTAGTTGTCAGGTGAGCGCTCACGAACCTTTGTAGAAGACTAATTAAAAAGACGGAATGCGACTGTCGTTCACGACCCAAGATAATTCTTTCCTTGGTTTCTGGCCTTCCTTGAGGCACCTGGTTTAGTTGGTTTTCCTTAGCTAAAGGTAGTGGTTGGACAATTCTCAGGTAGTTTTCATTTGTATGCTGCCTTCGAATTTGCAGAAATTAACAAAGAGGAAGCATATGATGAACCCATCATAGGTCAGGGGGTTTCAAATTCTCCCCCTCCAAGGAGAGCAGTCCCAGTTGATCCACCATGGAACCCGAGCATTTCACTGAGCACTGCGAGAAGTGAAGGCCTCAGGAGAGTCCTTGGTGAAATCAAAGGTGCATCAGCTCAGAGTGGCCCAGCCTCAGGCCCTCCAGATGGTTTGGACCCCTTTAAAAATCACTGAATCATCTATTAACTACAGTGTTCCATGAGTTGAACAGTATATTAAAACAGGACACACAAATATGAAAATGCAAAATAACCATGCAGAATTAAACCAGCTACAAAGAAAGAGCTACTACTTGAAAAGGTGGCTTTTAAAATGGGACTACAGTTCTCCTCCTTGTTGACTTTTGGCCATGCTGGTTGGGACTGATGGGTGCTGCAGTCCACACCTCAAGAACAGCAGGCTGGGGGCGGCTGCCTCTCCTTTTCCCCGTCCAGTCCTTGCAGCATGGGGGTTTCCTCACAGGCAGGAGCCAAGAGGCGCCCAAAGGCGTGGGGACTGCAAGACCCCATCCAAGCAAACAGGCAGGACTTTCTTCTCCCCGCCACCCTCAGTCCACACGCATGGAGTGCCAGCATTAGGATCCACACGCTGTGGGGGAACAGGTGGGGGCGGCAGCACAGAGAAACCCAGCACTGTGGCTCGCAGGTGTGGCGCACACCTTCATCTGCCCTCTGCTCGACAGCCAAGATGCGGCAGAACAGGTGCTAGTTGGGCCTGGGTGAGGAGTCTGTTAGCCTTCGAGTTGGTGCTGGATTCCATCAGCCACAGCCAGCATGGCCAATGATCAGGTTTGGGCCTCCCCTCCCAGCAGCAGCCCTCACTCTGAAATCTCTCCTCCCCAGAAGTAGGCATTTAAAAGGCCTCCCTTGGCACCGTTTCTTCTCCCATCCATGTTTTAGAGAACTAGTCTGGTTCAGACAACACTTCAGGCCACGGTGGTTTGTTTTACCATTGTTGTCTGTCATGTTGTCTGTACCTAGTCATGACGTTTTGCCATGATAAATTTGGTCTTTAGAAACCATGGTATGATACAATGGTTTGCCCATGGCTTACCATGCTGTCTGAACCCAGAATCATGGTTTCCATGGTCCCAAAAAGTCCCCTGCAAAGAGTGGTAACTGCAGGAACCACTTCAGCCACCTAGCCTCTCTGTGTGGACCAGTGAGGAAGAGGCAGGTGGCACACGCAGAGAGCACCTTGGGGCTGAATTTCAGCCGCAGTGGTTGATGGGATACCTGCCACAGAAGGCGGGAACCATGATAAACTCCTTGATTTGTCAGACTGTGGTGAAGAAAACACAAACCTGTGAATGCTGCCAACCTAGGAGGTGGTCTCTGCAGCATCCGTCCCCATCTTCTCCTCAGACCTATTTGCACGGAGACCAACCAAAGGACGGATGAGATACTCAAGGCCCTGGAGCTACTGTGACCTGTGGCAAAACTTGGGAGCCGCCGCCCTAGTTGCGCATCGGAGGGAGGGAGGGAGGGAGGTCAGGATTCCGCTTCTGAGCACGAGGTACAAAGAATTTTTGCCATCCATGCTTAGATTTCCATTAGAATTTGTAGATTTTTACGTTGTGCTTGTTTGCATTTCACCATCTACGTTGCAAGCATAAAGTCCAGACATCTCGAGAGACTGCAAAAACACTTTAATAAAATGTAAAACATCTTCAGTTCCTGAGGACAAAACTGGTGTGAGACCAGTGAATTCCATTTACTTACTCTTTGGTAAGGAAGCCCTCGTTGGCCATTCCACAGCCAACCTGGGACTCTCCGTCTGCGCAGAATACAATTTTCACCATTTCTAGACAGCAGAATCACTGAATGGGCTGGCCGGGGATGATAGGAGCTTGAGGGGAACCACGGCATGCCACTGTGTCAGCAACAGCTTAAGTTCTGCCCATCAGACAAGTTCTGGGGCAAGAACAGCACAACCGCAGGTGCACTTGTGAATGCCCTTCAGCTCACTGGGGGTTCAAGCTTCTGGCTGGGAGGCCCAGAAGATGCTGATACGACAGTGCATGCCAAACCAGCAGTACGTGTCCACGCGGAGGCACCAGGCGCTTCTCGTTAACACATTCCGAAAGGCGACCGCACTGCATTATAAAATTACTAAACTGCCTTTGGAAGCCCAAGAATATGGCTGTTTTCTCCTCCACACGGAAAAAGGTTTCTGTGAAGTCACTGTTTTCAGAAACGAAGATGGAGAACCACGGCGTCCAAATAACCATGATCGGTTCTCCCCGCTGAGAGGAACGGAGCCCCCAGGGCACCCCTCTCTGGGGGAAGATGAGCAGCCGCACTTGCAAACGCCGCACGCAGAGCAGGGGATCCACCACAGAGCAGGACTGACCTGGCAGCAGGGCCCCCCACCGCTTCCCTGGGCACCCACCGCTTCCGCCAGGCGTGTGAAGCACTGCCCTGAACTGAGAGCGGGAGGGTGGCCCGTCATCGCATCGGCTGTGAGGGAAGTTTGGCCTTCATGGAGAGCACAGGAGGCGAGCCGGGCTTTGCGAGAGGTAGAAAGGCAAAGTCAGGGTCCGGCGGCTTCTGCATTCTCCGAGGTGGGCGATGGCCGCCGCCGCCACTAACACAGGTAGCAACATACTGATGCGAGGATCAAAACCGTAACGCTGGAAGGCCTCACCGGGGAATGCGTTGCTTGACACGTGGGTGACGGCAAAGGCGCAGAGGGCTGGCGAGGGTAAGGGGCAAGAACGCCTGGACACCCACCCGGCCCCCCACGTGAGGGGCCTGCAGAGCTGGCCAGCCCACCTCACCTGTCACCAGCCCAGAACCCGTTGTGCGGCCTCCCGGAGGCATCACTTCCGGATCCGGCGGGCCTGCTTCTGTTTGCGGTAGATCCTCTTTTTGTCACAGCTGAGGTTGTGGGTGCCTTTCTTGTGGCAGGCGACGTGAACAAGTTTCAAGTTCTCTACAGTGAACAGCAGGCGGTAGAAATATTCCCAGTCCACTTCCCTGCCCTCGCAGCCCTCAATGGCTTTGGCTAATGTTGGGAGAACCATCCGTTTTTTTTCGATTCTGAAACGGAAACAGAAAGCAAGGCTGGAGCCCTAGGAGAATTTGGAAAAGCAAAACTATTTCCCTGAGACCAGAGAAATGCTTATTCCGTGGAAAGTTGGGTAGGAGGACTGTAATAATCCATATCCTGTGGATATTGTGCTGCAAGTGTTTTTAAGCAAGTTTCTAGTCCTCACAGCTTCAAGCAGTCTTTAAAATGTGTGCCTAACACCTAGTTTATATTCCTGGTGGCAGAGGAGAGGTTGGTGGGATTTCCAGCAATCAGAAGGCTTAGTTAAGGCCACTTTGCCAAAACTACCAGAAGCGAGTCAGTTACAAAAACGAAAGGAATATGGGCACCTCTGCAACAGGCTAAACATCACGTCAAACTGCCCAGCTGTGGACTCACCTGACAGTCTCCCTTGGAGACAGAATTGCCCATTTGTGGCTACAGCCTTAGGAAGAACTCAGCTAGTCCGTAAACAGGTATTCCCATTTCTTCTGATGATGGAAACTCCATCAGAATATCGTGACTAGTAATCGCTCCAAAATCTAACTCCCCCGCCATTGCGGCATCTTGCTGCAGAAAGTTCCCTTAAAGGCGCAATCTGCTTCTTCAGACAGAGCAAAGCCACTCCCAGAATTTCCTTCCCAGGATCTCTTTCTCTAAAGGCTTTAAAATATCAAACAAAGGGCTGAATATCCACAATTAAGTCTGGGACATGCCAAGCGATATAAACCCTCCCCTGCAAATGGAAAACGGAGATGGCCGCTCCCTTGCCTCATAACATTTACCCTTTTACACTTCAGGCCGCAAGCGCATGCGTGCCTAGGCAGAGAAAGGGCCTCCGACTCGCAGCGTGGCCAGGGACCGTCCTGTTTTGGCACCTTATGGGCGCGCAGCATTTTCTGGCTGAGGAGCACAATTTAAAATAAATGAGAGGAAAATGCACTGGGTCCACGCCTTGCCTGATTTTACCAGCCCTTTGTTTTCCCTCGCTAGGAAGGCGCTCAGCACCATTGGGTTGTCCCGGTTTCCCCTCCGTGCTCGCGTGTTGCTAACACGGTGCAGGACCATCGGAGGGACACATCAGGGTCCCTCCAAGACGGGGATAGGCCGGCAGGCACGTGCAGTCCCCCACGCCGCACATCCATGTTTTGAAATGGGCTCCGCCCTGGCCACAGCCAAATTTGGCCTTTTGGGCATACCCAGCTGCAGTAGGGAACCAAAAGCTTGCGAGCCATGTGGGGCTCCCCCCCCCCTTGATTTTAGGGCCCCCAAATGCAGCCTGCAGCAGGGCTCCAGGACCTGAAATGGGCCCCTGAGCTCCAGCGCTTGCCTACCCCTGCTCCACGACAAGGGAAAGGTTCATTTGCTCAATCCAAAGGTGACGCCCTGTTGGCTCAGGCCCTGCAACATACATGTGATCGAGGTTCCAGGTGCTGAAAAGGATGCGGCTTTCTTTGTTCCCATAGGGATTGATGGAGTGTCTGCCCTGGCAGCCGGCAGCGTCAAAAGGCCCCTGGGGAGACACAAAAGCAGGCAGCCAATGCTGAAAGCACACTGCGGAGGAGGAGGAGGTGTGGGAACACACAGGTGCTGCCGGTGTGTGCGCGCGCATGCATGCACTATTTTTCTATACTTAGTCCATTTTATTTTGTAAATCCCTGTAAGCAATAAAGTAGCTCATCAGGAAGTGTGCTGGATTTCCAGCTGCAGGGAGTTTTGTTCAGGTGTGGCACATGCAAGGGCTCTTTTACCCAAGGGTCAGCATATCAGGTAGCTTCCCCATCCTGGTGCTTTCCTGATGGTTTGGATTCTAACTCCAGGCATGCTGGCTGGACTGAGGCAACATTCTCTGGAGGTTACCGCCCAGTCCCTACGGAGTGGACATTTCTCTCAGTGACTCTTCAAATGCTTCATAAGTTCCCATCAGCAGATTTTCCTTATTTATTTATTAGATTTATATCCCATCTTTTTTTTTTTTACAAAGAATTCAGCAGCTTACGTAATTCTCTTCCTGCTACTCTCCTTCACCAACAACAACCCTGTGAGGTAGGTTGGGCTGAGAGTGACTGGTCCAAAGTCACCCAGTTGACTCCATGGCTGAGTGGGGACTCAGACCCTGTTCTCTGGGGTCCCCCGTCCTGCAGCCCTAACCACTGCACCACATTGTCTGTCCTTATGGCCACCACCCGTGGGCCTGTCACCATGCAAAAATGGTGGATATGCACACTTTAAAAACAAATTGTTTACATTTTTATTATTTATTTATTTAAGATATTTATATGCCCTCCTGTCCTAATTTCTCAGCCCTCCGTGAGAGAAATTAGGAGGGTGGCTACTCGGAGAAGGGCTTTCTCAGCGGTGGCGCCTAAGTTATGGAATGCGCTCCCCAGAGAGGTCCGCCTGGCGCCGTCGTTATTTGTTTTTCGGCGCCAGGCTAAGACCTTTTTATTTAAGCAACATTTTAAATGCTAAATACAATTGAATTTTATCTGGCCAGGGCGGCTTATTTTATAATGTGTGTTTTAATTAAGATTATTTTATATGGATATTTTAACTTATTGTTTTATCTATGTTGTAAGCCGCCCTGAGGCTTCGGC
Organism: Varanus komodoensis; assembly: GCF_004798865.1. Lineage (NCBI taxonomy): Eukaryota > Metazoa > Chordata > Lepidosauria > Squamata > Varanidae > Varanus > Varanus komodoensis. Next base: position 2,421,015 of record NW_025336360.1, on the reverse strand, counting down.
GAATGGGGCGGCATAAAAATGTTTTAATAAATAAATAAATAAATAAATAAATAAAAGCCTCAAGACGGCTTACATAAAATATAACATAAATAAATTCCCGACCCACACTGGCTACAGTTAAAAACATAGAAAAGACAATATTAAAACTTATTAAAATGTTGCTAGAATAAAAAGGTCTTAACCTGGCGCCGAAAAAAAAATAACGACAGTGCCAGGCGGATTTTTGATTATGACTTTCAAAAATCAAAACAAAACCAGACATAAAATTAAAAAATCAAAACTTAGTTGTCTTACACGGTATTGCATGAATCTGTTCTTGTGAATACATATGTAAGGCTTATGTCTATTTTAGGTAATATGCTACTAATCTTAGTAATAATTATGCATAATTTCAACAAAGGCAATCCAAATATCCCTGTATTTTTTCCACCTGTAAATTTCATCTAAAAAACCACCTGTTCAAAAATGGAAAGCTTCATGAGAGAGAAAGCTTTTTTTTTAATGATGCGAGAGGCCTGCAGTCTTAACCAGTGTAGGCCAGAAGCCTTACCCTTGCAGGGGAAGGGAAACAGTCTTCTGGTGGGTTTTTTTTTTTAATGGGCAAAACCAGTCAGTGGAAATTCTGAAAAAGCAGGTTTGGGTCGAACAGTCGCAGAAACTTCCTAATGGTCAGCAGAACAGATTGCTGAGGGGGGCAGCAGGTTTTCCTTCACTGGGACCAGGTGGCCCTCGATCTCTGAGAGGCTGGACAAGAAGATCTCTGAGGTGCCCTTCACCTCCAGGATTCCGCGGCTGCACACTGCAAGCGCACTTCTGACTGCGCAAGCACTTTCCGCTGGTCCAGAAATGGCACATACTGGCCAGAAGTGACTGGATTTGGGAGGGGTTGTTCTTTGTCTCACACAGGAACACTCTGTGCAAGGACTCCTTTTGTAGCTCTCCCCACAGCACACAGAGCATTGCTTTTCCTGGGAATCAAAGCTTTGTGCACCTTAAAACTTACCTGACAAGAGAACCAGCCCTCAGGTGTGCAAAGGCAGACCTTCTTGCTCTCACTTCTGTCGAAATAGCAGCCATTGTACCTCTCCAGCTTCAACTTCTCCAGCATTGTTTGCACAATCTGTTTGAATTTTGCTTGGACGGGAGGGTGGATGGCCGAAGCGTAGCTGCTGACCTTTGGGGAAACAAAGGCAGGTACTGAGTGCTGGGAGGTTCCAGCCCCCTGCACTGCCCTAAGCCAGCATGCGCCCACCCTCTGCCCTCCAGGGCCCCTGGGAAGCCCCCAGGATTGCTGACTTCCAACAGCGCCGGCTGGGAGCTGAAGTCCAAAACATCAGGGTGAAAAGGCTGTCCTAGCAGGCCTGCAAGCTGGCTTTTAAGAGCTTGACTGGGGCATCAGACTTGTAACCCGAACACAATGCCACAAGTGCCAAGTCCTCCACGCAGGAAAACGACACCAAAGGCATCGATACAAGATGGGGAATACATGGCTCAACAGAACTGAAAAAAGAAAAAGACCTTGGAGTAATTGTGGTCAATAGGCTAAACATGAGCCAACGATGCGATGCAGCTGCCAAGGGGGCAAATGCTATTTTGGGGTGCATTAGCAGAAGCATTACTTCCAAATCACAAGTAGTAGTAGTTCCCCTATACTCCTCACTAGTCTGACCTCGCCTGGAGCACTGTGTCCACTTCTGGGCATCAAGATTTAAGAAAGATGCAGGCAAATTAGAAAGGGCCCAGGGGAGGGCAACAAAAATGACCCAGAGTATGGAAACCATGCCCTGTGAGGAGGGACTGAGAGAACTGGGCATGTTCAGCCTTGAGAAGGGAAGGCTGAGGGGGGACATGAGATCCTTCTAGAAGGACCTCGAAGGCTGTCTCAAAGAGGAAGGTCAAGGTCTCTTCTTGCTGACAGCAGAGTGTAGGACACGGAAGAATCAAGTCAAGTTGCGACAACTCAGATTCAGGCTGGACATCAGGAAAAGCTTCCTCGCTGTCAGAGCAGCACGACAGTGGGACCAGCTGCCTAGAGAGGTGGGGGGCTCTCCCACACTGGAGACAATCAAGGCAAAACTGGGCAGCCACCTGAGTGGGGTGGTGGGACTTGGTGTCCTGCAACAGCAGCGGGGTGGACCCAATGGCCTTCATGGCCCCTTCCAACTAAACTATTCTATGAATCCATGAAATCAAGTCATCAATAAAGGCAACCAAAATCAGAACAAACTGTTCCCTTGGATAAGAAATCGGACTCCCCAAAGCCTTGCTGAGAAAGAACTCCCTTGGCCAAGCTTCAGGCCAGCAGGGATGAGGAAACAGAGCAAGCTTCTCCAGGGAGGTCTTTCTGGGGGGGGGGGTGCCCCCCCAGCAAGGCTCCATCCTGGAGAAGCACCTGCCCTATTCCAGATGCTAAAGAAACTCAGAAAAACAACTGTCATGGAAGATCACAAAGGTTCTGAAGTGCAGGAATCAGATTCGCTGCAGCTCCTTGTCTCCTCAAGGAGCAAATAGCAACGGATCGACGTACAGACCGGAACAGCCAAAAGGGAGCCTTGAGCCACGCGACCGTTTAAAGCCTTCCAAACACAAGGCTGAAGCAAACTGGCAGTGGCACCAGCCCTTGGCGCCAAGAGCATTACCTCTTGCACGTAAGCACGGATCCGGCTCTCACAGCTGTAGCGCATATAACTGGACTTCGTCTTGAAGCGAGATTCGACCCCTAGAAGAGACAGACATGCCATCAGTCACCCTCAGACTTCAGCACCCCTGCTCTAGACCAGAGTTCCTCAGCAGAGATGGAGACTCTTCCAAACTCTGAGAGCAGGAGAGACCCAGCTTGAGCTCCTTCAAGTCTCTAGTCCTTATGGAGGTCATTCCTGAAGTCCTGACAAACTGGAACACGAGGGGTGCCTCTGGTACTTGCCTTCAAACCAGCTCTCATCTTCATCTCTGGTTTCTGCAGAAATATTTTCACTGAGATTCTGAATAAGGTCTGCCAGCAGCTTCTGCCTCCCAGGGGCTTCCTCAGAGGAAAGCAGTCCCCGAGCCGCTTGAATAACGGCGTCCGCCTGGGTGGAAAACGCGTGAAGAAAGCGCTGGATCTCACTCACATCTGCAGAATGGGGGGGTAGGGAGGGATTCAAGATGGCAGAGTTTTTAATTATTGCTTTATTTATTAGATCTGTATCTCGCCTTTTTTCTTGTAAGGAACTCAACATGGCTTGCATCGTTCTCCTCCTCCTGCTTAGTCGTATCACCAAAAAACAACCCTGTGAGGCAGGCTGGGCTGAGAGTCTGTGACTGGCCCAAAGGTACCCAACTGGCTCCATGGCTGAGCTGGATCGCCTGAGCCCCAGCACATGACACCACAGTGGCTCTCTATTATTATTCAGCAACAGCTATGATTATAATTAGCAATAGATCCAAAGCATTTCAGGTAAATGTTATTTTTAATAACATTTCGCTTGTTAACTTGTTCTTCAATAGGGCTACTGGGGAAAAATGGCATTTTCATTCTGCTGTGCTTCATGTTTCTATAAACTGTCGTGAACAGCCCAGAGGGACTCAACTGTTGGGCAGTGTAGAAATGAAATGAATTAATAAATAATCTAGCCATAATCCTTCCAACAACCCCGTAACAGAAATCAGAATGATGTCCTTTAGACAGAGAGCAGGCGGATTTCCCGTGTGGGCACGTTCATGGCGCAGGTGACAGTCAAACTGGAACCAACCCACTCCTCAGTTCGGACTCCAAACCACTGCGCTGCACCAGCAATATGATTTTTTGAAAATTAAGTAAGTGAATTTCACTGGGACACAGCAGGCGCCCATCACAAGAAAACACCTCAAGTCAAGTCTAAAACATGTTTGTGCTTTCCACACACCTGCAGCTCACCCCTTCCTGCTCAGAAGTAGATCCTACAGAATCTTTTCCATCTTTGCCTTTAAGGCCACAATCCCATGCTAGGTGAGAGAGAACTTCCCTGCAGTTCCCAGAATACTCAGCCATCACGGCTGGCTGGCAAATGCTAGAAGTTACGCAGACAGAAAGGAGTCCTGCACGCATTGCATTGCAACTTAAATCCCCTTTAAACAAGTAACAGAAGAAAATACCTAGAATTCAGCCCACTTGTGCTAAATTAGAAAGAGGGTCCTTGTCATTTTGAGCTGACCTTCCACTGGCTACTGCGCAGCGATGCCGTGGCATGATCACGAATATTCTGACAAATGGGAGGGCTCACGGGAAGGAAACCTGAACATGTAGAGCTGATGGGTACCTCCGAGATGGCAGAGAAGCACAGGCCACTGAAGGGGAAGGACTGGATGCTATCGCTAGAAAAAGGCCGGAGGACGTCTGCGCCCTCTTCCGGCAGTATGGCCCCGGTAACAATTTGGTGTCATTCCTGACGAGAACCGTGAACCATTTGCAAGTAACAGGACAGAGAAAACCCTCTGGCGTACTTACACCCATGCCAGTCCTCTCCTGGGGCTAACAAGACCAGCTCTGAATTCTCTGGAATTTTCTGGAAATAGTCTTCCGTCACCTCTGTGCCGTCCTCGTACAGACACAACCGAGAGCCAGGAAGAGGCAGCTGTTGGGGGAGTCACGCACGGAGTCAGGTGCTGGGAAGACCCCGGGCTCATCAGAAGTGGGCCCACCGACCTGCCCGACAGACCACCTTAACTGAGAGCACGGTGGCACCCTGCAAGTTTCGCTCTGAACCGGGGGTGGCAAGCCGCAGGCCCCCCCGGCTTCCCAGGTGGCCCTCCATGGGTCTCCCCAGGGCTCCATCCCCCTTTTCTCCATGCTGCCTCCCACCCTTTACACAGCTTCCCCCTGCTTCTAGAGGTTGAAACGCCCCTCCTAAGCCTTTGTTTCTGGCAGGAAGAACCGGAAGCTGCAGTGGGCTGCCATCGGTGGTGTACCGGCCCCAGCCCTTTGGCCTTCGGCTCCCCCTCCATGGGGGCGCAGGCCCCAAGAACTCCGCCAAAGCCCTTGGGCTGTAGGGGAGCCCCTAGCTCTGCTCTGAGCCACATCTGCAGAAGCAATGTCGGAACCAGTGCTTTTTTTGTCATAGAACGCACCGCAACAGAGTTCCGGCACCTTTTTTCGACAGATTTTCCAAGTTTTAAAAGTAACTTTTGAAAATTTGATGTTTGGTCCACACGGATTTGAATCGCCCTGTAAAGCATAGCAGGTTGGGGGCAAAATCATTAAAACGGTGCATGCGGGCTGCTTGTGTGTCGAAGCCGATGCATCCATATTTCGTCTGCGCTGGTTGTGATGGTGCTGCTCAGCTTGTGATTGGTCATGTGGTCACACGATGAGTGTTTACTGCGGGTGGCAACTGTTACGTTTCGTTACACAACTGATGTGTGTGGGTGTGTGTACTGTAATTGACTACGTGCAAAAGGTAAATAATTTCATGAGTTCCAGCACCTTTTTTCTTACAAAAAAAGCACTAGTTGGAACTGATGGCCAGAGGTCAGTAGTAAAACGAGTTTTTTCGGTGCCAGCTTGCAGGGTGAGCCCAAAGGTCCAAGGGAAAGGTTCCTGCTGCATCTCTGGACCGCCTCTCCCAGCCGGTGCAAATAATTCTGAGCTGCACTGCATAACGGATGGTAATGGGCGATTGCAATGGCTACCAGTTGCTCCCCAGGCCCAATTCAAGGTGCTTGCTATGACAAAGTCCTAAATAGCTTAGGGCCTGGCTACCTGAAGGTCCATCTCCTCCCATATGAACCTGCCCATCCCTTAAGATCAGATCAAGAGGCCCTATTAAAGTATTTATTGTTTATTTACTGTTATATGTATTTATACCTTTTATTGTAAGCCACCTGGAGACCTTTGGGTAGTAGGCGACTGATAAATGGAAATAGCGCACCTGCCTAAGCGTGCACAAGGCTGCATCGCAACAACCTTGCAAAACGTGGCTCGGGACAAGCTGGGCAACCTTTCCGGGCCCTGGGCCTGATCGCGAAGGGTCTCGGAGATGCAGCAGCGTGCAGAACTGAGGTCCCGTCGTGGCATTTTCTGCCTGGCGTAAAAAGCAGCTCAGTTCCGTGCCCGCTCTCCCAGGAGTGAAGCCCAGCGTCCTGCCTGCGCGGCCAGCAAAAGCGCACCCTCGGGATAATTAAATCGGTGCTGAAGCTCTCTGTTGCACGCAATGGATAAAAACCATGATCAGAATGTTTCTACAGGAGAGGAATGTGTACAAGATGCCGCGCTGGAGGAAAAACGGGAGCCGATCCGCTTCGCCGCGTTTGCACGAGCGGCGCCGCTTCGGCCTGAGCGGCGGCGGTGCCGGGAACGGTCCGTGCTGTGCAAGGGCTGCGGGCAAGGCGAGCCACGCACCGGCACAGGCGCTGGGGAGGCTCGCGGTCACGGCCAAGGCCGCCGCTCCTGCGGAGACGCGGCGGGAGCCTCCTCCGCGAGGGCAGCTCCGCCGTCCATTAAGACCCGCGCTCAGGCTCCTGCAGACAGGCCCCCTGGGGGCGGGGGGAGCTCATTGGGGCTGCCACCCAGCATTTAGCAGTTTTAAATCTATTAGAATTAAATTTATTTGCATAATAAATTGCGTTTTTTACTCGGGTTCTACAGTTCCCGGCCGGCGCGACCAGCAGCAACCGCAGCAGGGACACCCCCCCGCCCCTGCTTTGCTCCCAAGCACGCGCGCGCCCCCGCCCCCCGCCCGGCCTCCCGGCCATGCAGTACCGTGCCGCGCCGCCAGGGGGCGAAGGCCGCGCGAACTCGGCACTGCGCGCCCCCAGCCCACCTGCAGGAGGAGGCAAGCCTTGGAAAGCAACTCCCTCAGGCCCCTCGCCGCCACCCCGTATTTTCGGCCCGCGCTGGGTCGGCGGATTTTGAACCCCTTGGGCGCCATAGCGCCGCCAGCGAGACTCGAACCCATGTCGATCGATGCCGTCCTCAGCCTGACAGTCGCGGGCGCTTATTGGTCGCTGGTGGGGTCCATCAAAAGGAGGCACCGCCTCCGTGGGCTTAAAGGAACAGTGCCTCATTTTTAGTGTTCAGTATTTATTCCGGTCATGAAGAAGGAAAAGCTGAAAAAAATATATATTTCTTTACTCTCTGTTTGGCGGCGCGGCACATTTGTATCTTACGGAGACGCCTAGCTTTTTTGCCCGTTTTCATTTTCTAAGCGCATGCGTAGAAGCTGGATTTTGTCGCTTCCGAGAGAAACCTTTCCGGAGTCTTGAGTGCGCAAGCTCAGGAAATCCTTGCTGTCGCCCTGTTGGCGCATGCGTACTAAGCCATTCCGGAAACAAGCAGTACCAAAGGACAAGGGCAAAGAAAAGTCCGCACCCAGCTGCACGTAGAGATATAACATGTAGAGTGATATATCCTCAACCTTGGAATTGTCAGTGGCAGTCAAAAGACGGAGTTTTGTTTTCCATATACAAGAATAAAATTAAGTGGTCATCTAACTGCCTGGTTAAGGCAAATTAAGGGTATAGTAGTGGAAGCCAATGTAGAGTAACAGTGTGGCAGCAACTGGAGAGCCTCAGACAAAATCTATGAGGCTTACTGGCTAGGTAGCTTAACCTGCTTCACAAGGTTATTACGATTAAAAAAAATGGAAGCAGGAAAGAACTGCCCAAACCACTGTGAACTTCGTGGTGGGCTTTCACCTCACCTCCTAGGAAGTGAGAGTGACTTGCACATTCTAGATTTGTCCAATACTTTCTGCAAGTGTCTACCCGCAAGGAAAAATAAGGAGCAACAAGATGGATCCACGCTCTTCCTAACCCTTTTGCTGTTCTACACATTGTCAGTCTCCTTATCAATGGCGGGAATGGACACTCGGACCCGCAGGGAAGACTGAATCGCCTTGAACCCCAGCAGTTTTAATGCTGAGTTCACTTAGGCCCCTTGCAGTTTACTTAGAACACCGGGTAGTGGTCCTCAAGCCAGCTACAAGGTTTTAGAACATACACAGAGGGTTTTATAGGTTCCGAGTCACATGTACAAGCAGGGCAGGTGGTGATGAAATAAGGGGTATACAGTGAAAAAGAATGTGAGAGCTCTGCAGAGGAGATTTAATACAATAGCATTGATTACAAGAGATTGACTTAACGATTCAGGAAGGCAAGGATTATTGTAACTCTTAGCTGTGAGTCTGAGCATGCAAATTATGGTGATTGCAGTGACACTTTAAAAAAACTTCTCTGGCCTTATAGGTTTTGTTGCTGTTAGCACAAGAATAGATGCTCTCAGGCTGTGAGTTCCAGTCTCTTAAAGTAACAGCAGTGCTAAAAGGTAACCTGGCCTGGAATTCTGCTACTTTCTGAGAAAGGAGCACAGGTTTGATTTTATAACAAAGGCACATATAAGCAACCTTTTTCTACCAGGTTTTACTCACAATTTCCCAATAATATAAAGAGTTTTCATGTTTTCTGTTTTTAAAACATTATTTTTAAAATGAAAAGTAATGTTTTAAAATGAAAAATGGAATGCACTGATGCCATATTGCAGCATGAAGAGGGAGGCAGCTGCAGCTGACAGAAAATGGTTTATGACAGTCCTGCAGGAGTGTCCACCAGAAGCAGGAGTGATGCTGGAAAGCTGGCTTAAATTTTCAGCCTAAAAAATTACCTTACCGAGCCTCAAAGATCATTCTCCTTAAATTACCCCCATCCCAACCCAAAACTGCGGCCAGTTTCTCAATATTCTTACATTCCATCTCTTAATGCCTGTTTAGACAGAAATGACAGCTACGTTGGAAGCTGTAGACCTTTCTTCTATCTAAACATATAAAGAATTGCAGTCTAAGTTCACCAAAAATGAAACTATGATTTCATATGAAAGACCCAACTCGACATATCGCAAACCGCACGTCTAATTGCTACGTTTTACTTTCTCTGTATATTCTTATAGTCCCCCGGAGATAAGGAGCAGAAAGTGGGCGGGGAAGCACCATAGATGAAGGGAAGCCTAGAGCGACAGAGTCTGGCGGCGATCCCCTCCTTACCGGAAGTTAGGCTTCCGTACGTTGGCTGCTCTAGGCAAGGAATTGTTTTGTTCCTTCCGCTTCCTGTCACTACGCCGCTCTGAAGGCGCTTGCGCAGTAGTATCCAAGCGGTTGCTAGGGGAGCAGTGGCCTTAGTGATGGAGCCGGAATGAAGTAGGTAGGAGGGATGGATGATGGAAGAGCGAGAGAGAGGCCGAGAAGGGGGAACAGGGAAGGGGGGGCGCTTTCCCCTCCCCAGCTGCCCACGATGGGGGAGGAGTGCCTGCGCCGCCTTGCTCTGCGCAAACAGCGCCCCTCCCCCATCCTTAACGTGGGCGAAATTGAGGCCAAGCGGGCGGGGCCATAATCGGGGGTCGTGGTGGGGGCGGAGAGAAGCGACCTTCTCCCATCGAATGAAGCGCAAGCCCTTATTTCAGGCTTTCCCCAGATCTGATCGGCCGCCCTCCAAGTCTTGGGAGTCCAACTCCCATCATCCCCAGGCAGTATGACCAGTGGTCGGAGTGGCGATTGTTGAAGCCCCAGAACATCTGGAGGGCCACGGAAGGCTTCTTTATATATATAAGTTCACATATTGTCTTCTGTATTTTCTCAGAAGTCCTGTTGAGTTAAATGGGACTCGCTGCCAAGTAAGTAGGTCCTGGATTGCAGCCTACGGACACAGCCGTAAGCAATTTACCCAGAAAATGCCTGTAACGCCCATTAGCCTCAGCCAGCATCAGCAGGGGTCAGAGTGATGGGAACTGTGGTCCTGAGGCACCTGGAGGACCAGCAGGTTGGGCCAGCCTAATTTGTGCACACACTGCATGATTAATGCCGCGCCCTGTCTATTTCCACTCCAGAGTAAAGCCCCACTGATATTGTTCTTTTTTTGCCTGTCAAAACTTGCATGGAATTGCACTTTAATTTGTGAAAGTGTTTGCTACAAGGCATAGCTATTCTGGTCCTTTGGTTGATAGATTGCTTTCAAAACATCTTCTGTTTGTATGGTCAGTGTTTGACAAATGAGTACATGAAAAACGAAGAGGAAGAGCCCTGCTCTGCCCAGAGCAACTATCTCAGCTTCTCTCACTGCCAGGGACTGACAAAATTGCCTACTAGTGTGGAGGTGCCTGTAGTTCCCCATCCTGGGGTAGGCAAGAGCCCCCATCTCTTACGGTGTGTGGGGAGGATGAGGGCTAGTGTTAGGGAGAATTCATAGAGCAGCAAGGGGAGGAAAGTGAGTGAGTGCGGAGCGATGGGAATCCCCTGAGCAACCTGTGACCCTCCAGGTGTTTTGGCACAACATTTTCACCATCCCTAGTCAGCAGGGCCCCTGATGGGGGCTGATGGCAGTTGTGGGCCAAAGTATCTGGAGGAACACAGGCTGCCCGTCCTTGAATTAAACAAATGCCACCTTATAAGAGGTATAAGCAAAGAGGAGACTAGCCTGTTGTCCCTTTTCTGCTGACTGGGACTGGATGGAAGCCCCTGCCCCAACCCCCATTTGTATAACATCCAGTAGTTGAAAGATTCCGCCCCTTTCCTACAACGAGAGATGCCCCCCACCCTTCCTTAGCACCCGAGAAGCCCATTGTGGCTTTAGGTTGGGTTTAAAGCATGATTAGGCAAATCTGTCCTTGGAAGTAGATAAAAACTTGAGTCCTGCTAATTCTGAAACAAGGACCTATGAATGACAGCCTCCCCCAACCTGGAGCTTTCTAAATGTACTGAATATAGTTCCCATAATCCCGCAGCCAGCATAACATGTCTGGGATTGGGGTAGGGTGAAAATTGCAGATTCAAAGGGCACCAAGTTGGGTAAGGCTGATTTATGGCCTATTTCTCATCGGGCATGAAGATTGTGGTCACTCTCATGCCTTGTGTGTTGTGTTTGCTGGTTTGTTTGAGAGGGGAGTTGTTTTGATCCCAGTATCTGCTCCTTGGAAATCATGAATGTAGAAGACAAGACTGTCAGTGGCTACTAGTTCCCATAGCTGTATGCTACCAGTACTATGCCTGTGTAGACCAGGTGCTGGGGAACATGGGCAACAGGGTGCTGTTGCATCCATGCCCTACCTACCTCTGGGTTTCCTGCTTGGCGACTGTGTGAACAGAATGCTGGATTAGAACAAGAGAGCAGGAAACCTCATTTTCAGGAACAATTGCTGCCACTGGATTTTGATGGGAAATACAGTGACCAGAGTGCAGGCCATAGAGGTGGTCTGTTGCCCGCTCCCCCTGCAGTCCATCTAAGTTGCTCGCCTCTGGACTAGATGGGCTTTTGGTCTGATGCAGCTGCACTGCTCTCGTGTTATTAATTGTGCCAGTAACCACTGCAGTCTTTACTTTTTAGAAATCTGTAATTTTGCAAAACACACCGTGTGTCCTAAAAGAACACTGGGCTGCTTTTCTTTCTCCACCAGTTAGTTCAAGAGGGCAGGATGCCGCACAAGATTGGGTTTATTGTTATAAGTTCATCAGGACACGAGGATGGCTTCAGTGCAAAAGAACTGATGGTCCACGCACCAACCGTCAACGGATGGAGGTCACCAAGGTACTGTAAGTGAAAGAAATTTTGGGGCGGGTTTATCCTGTTGTGGATACTGGCAGGGTCATGTCCCTGCAGTGGCATCTGTAAGTGGTCATGTAGGATGGGAATTACAGAAGTTCTGGTCCAGCATACCTGAACTTCGGGGAAGGCGGCTTTGCAGTCTTCTCCCAGTCACCGTTCTCCTTTGCTGGCTCTACTACAACCCCCAACTGCATCTCCTGACAGTGTGGTATAGTGGTTAAGAGCATGGGACTGGGACTCAGAGGATCTGGGTTCGAGTCCCCACTCGGCCATGGAGCCAACTGGGTGACTATTGGGCCAGTCACAGTCTCTCAGCCCAACCTACCTCACAGGGTTGTTGTTGCGGGGTTAAGATGGAGGAGGAGAGATAATGTAAGCTGCCTTGAGCCCTTTGTAGGAAAAAGGCAGGATATAAATCGAAAAAATAATGAAATAATAATAAAATAATAGTTTTGGTAGGCACAGACCATCAGTACATGTTCATTGCTCATTGGAAGACCCGCCTCTTCTCCCTGGTCTTCTCTTAAATATAGACCATCAGTGGTAATATGTAGGGCTTGTTTCTGTTGATTGTAATCAGCAAACTATTTTTATGGATTTTATTGAAACATTTTAATGGGTTTAAAAAAAAACATTTCCACTTTAGGTGGCTTTTATCTTGTACTCCACTTGACAGTGTACTGCCCTTAACAGTGGCCTAGGAATAATTTTTGATGGATGGATAGCTAGGCAACTAAAAAGATGTGTGCTCTAGAACTGTTGAAAGCCATTCAGCCAGCTGGTCCTCAGTGACCATTTGCAGGCAATCTCTTCCAGCAAAAGTTGGCAGTTGCTTCACTTTGACCTGCAAAAGCATTTTCTGGAGCGTTCTTCTCACCTGAAGGCATTACCATTGTTGGATATTCATCAAAATAATATGTACATCATGTTTTTTATAGGAAACCATTGATACCTTTTCCAAGATGGTGCTTTGTTCTTGACCAGTTGTCTCCAACTTCTTGTTTCTGGAGTTAATATGTAGACAGTTAAATGAGGAGACATTCTGGGACTTGCAAGTGGGAAATGAGTATAAGGAGTATAACTCCTTTAAGCCTGGGCTCAATTGGATTATCTTGATCAAGTTATAATTTGTATGGTAGCCTGCTTAACAGGGCTGTTTTGTTTGCAAATGTATAAGCAGTTTTGCACAGTATTTTTCTTTCATTCCATCTCTGTTTCTTTGTGAAATCCTCACATGAGAAATAAGTTCAGTACAGTAGTGCATTTAGTTAACAGAATTAAAAGCAAAGTCTGTCTCTCTGCATACTCCTAACTGATTATCGTGTTCAACATGCAGCATAAAGAAGCAAATTCTGATTTGGGAAGCTTACTTCTTTCGTTCCAGACTCTGCCAGTATCCCCAGGAAATCGTCCTTCAGATGGTGGAGCGATGCAGAATTCGGAAGCTGCAGTTGCTGGCACACCAGTATATGATCTCCAGCAAAATTGAATTCTATATCAGCGAAAACCTGCCCGAGTACTTTGCACCGTACAAGTCAGAAAGGTTCCGACGGCTGGGGTGAGCATTTGGACGTTAGTTGGGACCTAGCTGTGGTGAGCTGTTCTTGTGATGCTCATTCTAAGCTGTAAGCACTGAGGGATTTTGTGAATTTGCAATTGAACACTTTCCGTATTGTGTTGTTTCTATCACTGTATTATTGTTCTATGGTTTATATTGATTTTGCAATGTACAAAACCCCAATAGAACAGGTCTTTTCCTGTTACAAATATAATGAAAAATATAGTACAATATAATGTATTCCACCGTTTTTCCCCTAAGAAACCCAAGGCAGCTGGAGTCACTTTAAGGCTGGAGCTCCCCCAGCCCTCGTGCAAGTCACTTTTTGCTGTGGGAAACAATTGGTAATGTTTATTGTTGTTATTAGTGGGGCACATAATGCATCCCCTTCCTCGTTCATTTGAATCAGATAAAGCTCCACCCTTGGAGCTGGGAATCAGAACTCTGATCTGCTGCTCCCACAGCATGAACGGTGCTAGCTGCTCTCTGATGTCAGGAAAGCGGCCTCCGAGCGCAGCTGAAGGGGGCACCTCGGGGCTGGAGCGGAAGGCCTTGGAGCAGCCAGGGCATGAGGCGTCCTGCAGCCGCTCCAGGCTCTTTCCCTTCCAAAGCAGCACTGCTGGATGGCGGAGTGGGAGGAGCAGGGAAGGGAAGGTTGCCTGCAGCGCTTCCTGCTCTGCACTGGACGTGCAGGAGCCTCGGCATTCAGCAGCCCCTGCTCCTCTAGCCAAAGGAAATGTTGGCTGATGGAGAGCATAACCCGAGCGGTGTTCTGTGCGTTGCCCCAGCCAGGCAGGCCTCAGCACAGGTGTTTCCAGGCTGCTTTGCCTAGGATAGTGCATGAAGGTGTCTGCAACGGAAAAGGCCATTTCTACCGTAGCACCTTAGAGGTGCTAGCAGCATGGAATAGACCGAATGTGTTTGTACTCTTTTTGTTCTACTCCACAGCCACCCTGCCTGCCCCCAGAAGACCGTTCCTAGGGCAATTTCATGCAGTCAAAAAAAAACAAACCAGCCAACCCATGGGATCTTCCCACACGCTTACAATTTAAAAATGCCAAAAGGGCTTTAGATGATTTAATGTATGTTCACATGTTCTGTCTTCCTTGTAAACTGCCTTTAGATTTATTGAGTGAGAAGGAGTATATAAATATTACTACTAATAGCCACAGCCTTGTAATGTCAGGGTCTGTTTATATGTAACATTTCCTCCTCTCTCCCCACCCCACCCCTGCTTCCCAGTTATGTGTCTCTCTCAGATAACGAGAAGACTGGCTACAAAGCTCGAGAACTGAAATCGGTTTACGTGGATGCTGTTGGCCAGTACCTAAAACTGACATTCCACAAAAACTATGTCAATAGATACAACTTGTACAGCCAGGTAAGCCACCTGGAAATGTTGCAGGAGGTGCTAGATGCAGGTGGTTCACCTGTCCAAGGCATGGCTTCCATGGAGCATTCCACCCTGCTTTGCATTCCAGGTCAAGCTGCGTTGCACACCCCTTGAGGCTGACGCTTGCTCTAGGCTGCTTATGTATGTAAGCAAGACCTCCCCTGCCCGCACCACACCTATTCAGCAAGGCCTTTAGTGCTCGCCTGACCCACAAAGCTGCCATCCGGAATTTTCTGGCGTGGCCTTTTCTTTGCTCGCTTCACCATCAACCTGAGGAGACCTTCATGATCAGGGCCGCATTTCGAAGGACTTGTGGCTTGTCAAAAACAGGGCTGTTTTCATAGGATGAAAACAACACAATGGCACCCGTCCTTTCCTTGTCGGATGATCTAGCTTTGTACAATTTTACTGGTTTTTGGTGAGGCAGTTTGGGTGTAGGCCTTACAGAAAGGTGGGGCATACATTGTAAACAAGCCGTCCAGAGACTTTTTTTTAGTAATGGGCGGCATAGAAAAAGTTTAAAAAATAAAATAAAATGAATATGACCATATGAAATAGGTTAACTGGAGGAAGCTACATGAACGGGGAGCAAAAAATAAAAACGAGCGAGTGAGCATAGTTTGGAAATTCTGGCAATCCACATTTTTAATGTTATGCATCTCCAGTATACTTCATTGTTGGAAAATTCAGAAAAGGAAAAAGTTCTTGAACATGTTTGTTAATGTATGTATTTTTGCTGGTGCTGTGCATGGAGGGGAGGGAAATACTGACTGGAATCATTACTGAACCGTTTCCTTCCCTGTGGATTGTCCGCCAATCACTACAAGGCAGATTCTTCTGTTTTGAGGAAGGCTTTCACTATCCTTTCCCCGGGTAAAATCAAAATGAATTCCACAAAATAGTTAAGGATGGTAGAATTATTCTACATAAGAACTGTAAGTGAAAAATTGGGGTTCTTTTGCATGGCTAATTCTTCTCACAAAGGCAAGCTTGCCTTGGTGTGGAAGTTGATCTATTCTTTTTTTAACCTCAGGAGTGCAAAGAACCTTGCTCCTCTCTCTCTTCATTTCTCATTCTTTATTTTTAGGTGGCTCTTGTAGCAATAAACATCATTGGTGAGCCTGCAGACCTCAGCAATGAGAGTACTCACGTAAGTGCGTGAACACAGGGGCGCTTGATCCTGGCTTGGCATCCCAGCGCAAGCTGCCACTTTAACTCAGGATGGCAGGAATAGATCCTTTTATAGGAAGGGAGTGGGCCGGCCTGGAACTCCTTGACTGCGCCTTTGTGTAGTTCCACCTACCCGAGCCTGGAGGCATCCCAGCTTGTAGTGCAGCTCCCCTAATCCCTGGCCAAGCGGACTGGGATGCTGGTGCTCCTCAAGGAGAAGCTCCATTGTGGCAGACCAGGGCATCTTCCCCAGCCACTCCCAGCCTTCCCCGGTGCCGGCATCTGCCAAGGGCATCCGTGTATTCGCAGACATGCCCTTGGCTGCTACAGCACAACGGGGAGGCCCATGATCTGAGCATGCTCAGCAGAACAGGACCCAGGATCCTTTGCAGTGCGCAGGGATTCTGTGAGCGTGAGGGCAGACGTCATGCAAGTAACCAGTGTTCTAAGTGGCTGCTCAGTGTTCGTAGAGCAAACTGTGTGCCGTTCCCTCGCTCTTTTGACAGTCTTCCAGGGAGAAGCTGATTGACCACTACCTTCGGAACAACCCTGATGACTCAGCCTTAGATGGAACCACCAGCGGGTAAGCAGGTCCCCTTGTCCTTGTGGCCGCGCTTGCACCCCCGCCCCCAAGCGTGCATTTGCTGGGAACGTGCCACATCGTAGCACAACTTCCCTTGCCGCTGACTTTCCCAGGAAGCCAGATTCCATTTCCCCCCTGGACGACCTGGCGTTCGACATGTACCAAGACCCAGAGGTGGCCCAAATAATCCGTAAACTGGATGAGAGAAAGCACGAAGCAGTGCGCCAGGAACATTACGATCACGCCAAGAAACTCAAGCAAGCCATTGCAGACCTGCAGAAGGTAACGCGAAGCTGTGGCGAGGCAGCCTCCCCCCCGGCCCCTGGGGAAGGGCTCGCCGGTGCAGCAGAGCAGCAGTGAGCTCTGTGGACTTTGCCGTGGGGGACCCAGTGATTCTGGGAGGAAAGGGAGGCGGTGTCCTAGGAGGGATGATTTGAAGCACCATCGCGTAGATCATCGCGTAGCAATAGGGTGGATCAGTGCCCCCTGCCGCTCTGGTTCTTTGGCTTGGCAAGTCCAAATTTCCCAGAGTTCCAGTAGACGGGGAAATGAAGCCTGAAAGAGATTCAGTTCAGAAAGTATTCCGCATTATGACGAGTGATCATTCACAGTTCAGTTGTTGCCGATAACAGAAACAGCACAGCAGTAAGTAAGCCGATTAACAGATGCATTGTAAGAAAAATCCTTCATCCTAATTCAGGCCTCTGGCAATAAACTTAATCAGGAAGGTTGATTCTGTTGCCAGAGGCTTGTATTTAATTTTCCTGAGACCTCACTGTTTGCAATTCATTTTCCCCATCCCCACTGTATATAAATATATGTATGTAATTCCGCATAATATAAATTGTTCTTGTATCAGATGGCAAGCTATTGTCAAAGAAAGACAAGATTTCGTTGCACCGGAATAGTCTTTCAAGTGCCACAGATTCTTTGTTGTCTTGCCTACAACAAGGCAAGTAGCTGTGATGTTCCGTGGCAGCAAGAGCAGTCCTCACCTTGGTCACTGCTGGAGTCGCTCCATAGCCGAAAAAGAAGCCTTTTTTCTAAACTGGAGAAAGTTGGTTAAGGGGTATGAGTGATGTTTGTTTCTTGTTTTGATTAGTCCTTTCACATTCTGCAGTAGGACCCTTGCTGTCTACGGAACGGTCGGCATAGGCACCACCCTGTGGCATCTTCAGGACTCTCAGATGTTGTGTGGCCGAGGTTTTCACATCAGCCACCCATCCTTCATGCCCCTGACGGGATGGTGCCTGGCCCACGACGGCTTATGTTAGTCTCTGAGGTGTCACAAGGCCCTTGGTTGTCCTTGTGTTTAGTCCTAACCACAGAAGCCCTCCTAGGGAAGGAGGAAAGCTAAAGCAAGAGCAAGGGGAAGCAGGAAGCAAATGGCCCTCGGCACCCTAAATTAATTTCCTCTCGTTTAGAAAAGGGTGGGACAGGGGCTTCTCCAGCTTGGGGGCTTATCTGGGAGTGGGGAAAACACCATGGAACTCCGCAGCCTTCCCTGTCTCGGCACTTCAGGTGCTCTCAGGAAGAGAGACAGGTGGAGAAATGGGCAGATTGCAGAACCTTCCTGCGCTTGACTCTTTCCTCCTCTGCTCTCCAGAGAAGGGTTAAACTATTAAGAGAGTCTTATGACTAGTGGGGCGGGTTAGAAATTTAATGAAATAAATACATGATAATATAAATATTATCCGGGTTTTTCTTCCCTGAGCAAAGAGGTGAACTGAGGGTGGAACAAAAGTGCCTCCATTTCACCCTCTTCTCACTCAGTGGGGATGGGATGGGTCTGCAACCCCTACCTGCTGTGCAGGGAAGGGCATTCCTGAAGAGCTGGTGGCTCCTGTCCCGGGGCCAGCCGTGACCTTTGAGGCTGCCGTGTTTCAGGTGGGCGAGCGGCTGGGCCGCTACGAGGTGGAGAAGCGCTGCGCGGTCGAGAGGGAGGATTACGACCTCGCCAAGCAGAAGAAGCAGCAGATGGAGGAGTACCGCCTCAAGGTGTACCAGCAGCTGGAACTGCACAATCTCCTCGAGCCGGATCTGATGGTGGGTGACATCCACGGCCGTAGCGGCCATATAGGTGCCTGGCTATTAGGGCCACTTGGAGTGGGGGAGGGCTTCTCCTGTTCTGTCATGTGGCTTAAAATCCGGCCTGGCTGGAGAGACCACGGAACTGTCCAGGGGGCAGGGGTCCAGCAGGGGAGATGCTGAGAGAGAGAAGAGCACAAAGAAGTGCTGTTGGGGCCCTGGCCAGGCCGCAGCTGAGCAGCCGTATCATCATAATTAGGGTGATTACTATACTCCGTTCATATCTCACCTTTTTTCTTCTTGTGAGTGGCCCAAAGCAGCTTATTTTTATTTTTATTTTCATTTTTTTATTTTGCATGCATTAATAGGCCGCCTATAGCTGCTAAGGCCTTCCTAGGCAGCTTGGAAGAGGTACTTGAGAGCTTACATACTTCTCCCCTCCATGTTTATGCTCACAAGAACCCTGTGAGGTAGATCAGGCTTGTTGTGTGGGACTGCTCCGAAGTCACCTGGGGAGCTTCGGGGCCAGGGAGCCTCGCCCAGACCCTCCGCTCAGCACTCCTGCAACAGCCCCATCTCCTGGCCGGCCATTAGAGCCCCGATGCAGACCTTGAGGGGTGCCTGACTTCGGAGAAGGGCTCGAGGCTTCCCAGCTTCGATGTAAGGCCCCCATCTGGACTTGGAGGCTTGAGCTGCCTGGCGCTCTTGAACTTATGGCCTCCTCAGGGGAACAGCTTCACAGGCAGAAGTGTGCTTGTGTTGTGCTGTGTTGTGTTGTGTTGTGTTGTTTTGCAGGGGGTTGAGGGAATCAATATTTGCTGACTTCCCTTGAACTTTGTAATACTAGACTGCAGGAAGTTCACTCTAGTTCTGGGATAGTCCTGCCAGGAGCATGATGGGACATGATATCCCTTCTAAAGAGAGGGGAAACACTTTCAGAAATGAGTTGGGGATTATGGGTGTTGCAGTCCAACCTATTTGGAGAGCAGGGGAGGCTGGCTTGATGTGTTGGTTGTTTTTAGGTGAGTTGTTCTGTTAATGGCAGTTTTATTTTGCTTGCCTTTTTTCACACTGGAATGTTTTGCCACCTTGGAGACTTGGTGTGGTCAAAAAACAAGATAAAAATATTTAAATGAAAAGTGCTGAATCCACACCATCTCACAATTTTGGGGGAAGAAAGAGCTCTTAACCCACCTCAGCATTTGGTGAGATACGCTGCATGCAGAAGTCACCTGGGTTGTCACCCACACCTGTGTAATCCTTACCAAAATAAGACAGGCTGGGTTGATGTAAATGCAGTGATTTGAAGTTCTGAAAAAGTACAGGGGGAAGCCAGTTTTTTCCACAGCAAAAAGAGAAAAGATCCCCTAGGGGGCAGAGAAAAAATGAACAAACGGACGTTTTTCCAGGTCTTTACCTCTCCAGCTAAATCTTAGTGATTTTACAGTCATGATTCATACTACCAAGAAAAGGACCGATTTAAGTTGCCAATTTAAATCAGAATTGCCCTTTTATTATGTGGACATCTCTTAATTTACGGAAAGTCCTCTCGTGATGCAGTTTCCCCCTCTTGCGACCACAGATTCGACGGCCTCCTGATCTGCCCCTTGAGCCTCTGGCTTACCCTGCAGCTTCTCCTCAGCAAAAGAAATCCTTGCTTCCTTCCCGGTGGGACAAAACAGAGGGGGAGTCCTTCGAGCCTTCGCCTCCTGAAAAGCCACCAGAAGCATCTTCTCCCGAGGCTGCCCCAACCCAGCCCTCCTCTCCACCTGCAGCCCAGGTGGCACCCATCTCAGCTGAGGCGTTTCCAAAGGTCAACGTAAGTTTGGTTTTCCCAGACAGTTCAGACAGTTGAATAATGGAGCGTGCACAGTTCCAAAAGAAAAGGGGATTGAGAGGGGAGGAGAGGGGGGAGGAAAGAAAAGGCTGGGCATGGCTCTCAGTTCCAGAGTTCTTATAGGTTAGCTGTATGGCAGGAAAAGGTGAAAACGAGCTCCCTGCAGCTTCTCTGATACCATTCACCCTGTGAGCACATCCTTTGGGGAGTTAGGATGTCCCAGCACTGTTCTGGGGGCAGGTTGTTGCCAAGAACTTCTGCCTAGGAGAGGGATCTGGGGCCATGTGGTGCATGGAGGCTTTGAGGTGATACACCCTTAAGAATCATCAGCATCATTCCATTTTTACATTGCCTACTACCCAAAGGTCTCAAGGTGCCTTACAGTAAAAATAGCAGTACATAAAGTAATAATAAAATACATCAAAATCAAAGTTTAAAGCCGTATCATGATAACAACATAAGAAAACAATGGACAGGAGAATAGGATCGGTTATTTAAAAAATTGCTGAAAAGGAAGATGTTTGTCTGGAGCTGAAACCATAATACAGACAGTGCCAGGCAGACATCCCTAGCGAGGCTATTCCAAAGGCCGAGTGGCCGCCAGGACCACCCTTCTTGTCTTCTCAAAGAGGTGAGAGGGATGGCAGCCGCAGAAGCCTCCTGGCCTGATCTTAGGGGATGGGGGGCTCATGTGGGAGGAGGTGGTCCTTCAGGTAGCCAGGCCCTAAGCCTTTTAAGGATCTACATGGCATAACAAGCGAGAAGACTGTGGCTCCCTGAGTGCGCAGGAATAGCCTTGACCCCTGTCTGCTGCCCTGCTTCCAGTGACACTCCAGCCGCTCGTTTTCATTGAGCCTGTATATATTATCAGGCAACCGATGGGGAAAAGATACATAAAAGCTCCCAAGCCCAAGCTTGCAGTCTAAAAATCTGGCATAAGTGCTTCCTGTGTGATGGCTGGGATTCCACAGAACATGGTGTCTGGTACAAAATTCAGCTTCCGGTGAACCCTACCTTTCACTTGCGTGAGAAAAGAATGTGTTTCTAGTCCTTATGATTGTGAAGGGTGTGTAACCAATGCCATCTGGAATCTTGAAGGTCCGAAAGTATTATTTTTTCCTGAACCCACTTGCAAATGTATATTGCAGAATTAAAAAATACATCGCAAGTGTTAGCTCTCTTCCTCCGATCACTGCAGAATGTAATTTTCTTTTCTTAGGGCTGAGGGGCAGGAGTTTCTGTGAACAGTTGAAGCAGGGTAATGTGCCAAGTCTGCAAATGTTAGAGCGGTGAATCCACGGCAAGCCCGGTGCTTTCCAGATGTTTTGGACTTGAGCATGTGTAGTTCTCCAGCCAGCACTGGGAGTTGCAGCCCAACACGTCTGGGGAGCACCTGGGTTCTGAGATGCCCGCTTGCACAGCTCCACGTTCACTTTTCCCCGCAGTTTGAAATGCAGTCCTTTCTCTCCCAAGAGCTCCAGGTAGCTAACCGCAGGCGTAAACTGTGTGCAGCGGCCCATGTTCTGTCCCTTCAAGGGACTCCCGGGGGGGGGGGGGGGGAAACTAGCGGCCAAAAAAAAGGCCCCGGGGGGGGGGGAGCGTGTTATGGCATGCACAGAGCTTGTATTCGCCTCTGCTCTCGCAGCTGCTGCTGGCCACGTGAACCTCTGCAGTCAGTCAGGGGCGATGCAGGCACTGCTGCTTTGACAGCCACTCATTTCTCTGCTAGGTTGAGTTCTTGCCGTATGACGAGAGGCCTCTGCCAACCGTTCGGAAGCAGCAGGAGGAAGGCTTTGCCTGCTTGGATCCCGAGATGAGTGAGGAAGACCCTGGCGACACGCCAAGGAGTGGCACTGTTGGAGAGCCAGAGCCACTGACAGAAAAAGCCCTGCGGGAGGCCAGCCCGGCCATAGAAGTGTTTGGGGAAAGCCTGGTAAAGACCTAGGGCCGTAGTGGTGGCCAGGCATGTGTCCTGCAGGCAGGAGGGGCCAGGCTTCTGCCCCCTGTGGATTTGCAGGTGGGGTCCCTGGCTGAGGACTGCTTCCCAGGGGACACTTTTCGCTCTCCAGAAGCTTGGATCAAGCAAAGAATAGAGGTGGGGCTCCCAGCCTGGGGATGCTTTCCTGGCCCTCCTGGTGCCCCCAAGCAGCCACACTCCTTTCCCCACGTCACCAGGTGATTTCCCACTTTCCTTTCCCATCCTTTACCACACTTGCTTGGAGGTTTTCCAGCTTTGGTGCTGTTTTTATTCCCCCACCTTAAAAGATTGAAATGCCTTTTCTAAGCCTTGATTGCTGGCAGTGAGAGCTTTAAACCCCCATGGGCCAGGATTTCTTTGTCCCCACCCCCTTACTTGCAGCACCATCCTTTGCTGGATTTCTGCCCTGCAGAGTTTCTGAAAAAAATGCGTCTGCCCCTCAGGTTAGAAGAGATTCTGTGCTTCTGCTGTACAGGCAAAAGCGTGAAATTCAGGTCAACAGACTGCCTCCTCCTGTTTCTTGCACCTTTCCGTCTGCAGCTCCCTGGGTTCATGTGCTTGTTACTGGTTTTAATGGGCCTCCTACAAACAGAGTTCTCAGGAGCAGCTTACATCAAGAGATAAAGCCACGTTAAAACCCGCTAGCCCTAAAAGGAAGTGACAATAAAAATAGCCTGCAGCTTCAGAAATAGAAGCAGTGGAGGGTGTCACCATTTAAAGCTAAAGCTGCTTGCATGTGCAGTTCCTTCTGCACATCCCACACCCTGGAGGGAAGATTCTGGTAGTGGGGTTGTGTCTCACCATTGCCAAGGACCTGAAGAGGCTGCGCCTCACTCCCCGAAATGCACAGCACGTTCACCCTGGTGTACTCCTGACCACATTTAACCAGGAAGGCATTTTAATTGCAACCTGCTTTAGAGCCAGCCTAAAGCATAATAAAGAATTTGAACTGCTGCAGTTACCAGCCAGTCGGTGTACAGAAGGACCGAAATGGAGATGGCACCGGTAACTCCTGTGCCTGCTGACAGGCCAGCGTGCACGCAGCTGCAGCCTGCGACTGTTGCAGGATGGCCCCTGTCCGATCTGCTAGTGACCTTTGCCCCCAGCAGCCCCCTCTGCCCAAACACAGGTCAGCAAACCCGTTCCAGTTCCCTGCTTCAAAGATCTCGGGGGATGTCTTGCTTCCAGTCAAGGCACCTGCAGGTAACACCACTGGGCTGCAGTTTAGGTTGTCTGCTGCAAAGAGCATGCTTTTGTGTTTGCACCAAGAGGGTAACAGCTCGCTAGAATGCCAGCCAGGATGCACTCCCATTTCAAGGGGCAGGGGCGGGCGGGCTCCTGCCTTCCTCTTGCACCCGCTCTTTTGTAGCTGGACCGTCCCGCCTCACCAGCTCTCACCCAGCCGTCTCCAGGGCCTCACCCTCCTGGGCCCCGGTGTCGCGTGTGTGCGCAGATGTTTGGGAGTCAGCTCGTGTATATTACCCATGCGTGTGCTTAGGAGCATCTCTTCACACGGCACTTTGCGAAGAATAAGCTGGTCGAGCCTCTTCCTTGCGCTTGCCCTTTGAAACACAACGGGAAGCAGGAGAGGGTTGGGGTGCAGACCTTGGGCAAGCAAGGGAACGATATGCAATTATTTCAATTAAACATAGTTTGGTTTGGTTGCAGGAAGGTAAATGCAATAAAGACTAGAGTGGGGTGCAGATCCCCCACCTCAAGGCCCTAATCCAGCTCTCTGGATCTCCCCAGAAGCCACCGCCTCCCCTTCCCAACCGATTGTTTGACTCTTTCTGGCTTCTGTGCACTTTCCCCCTATTCTAAACAGTTAAAATGCCCCTCTGAAGGCTTGGCTCCTGGAAGCACACACTTTGAGCTACATTATGATGGCACTGGCAGGGCAGGTGGGGGGGATCCTCCCTTCGTGCTGTTGGCTGCTGTAATGCGGCCCCTGAAAGCTTATCTAAGGTGGAATTCCGCCCTCGGTCAAAGAGGACCCCAGCCTGCAGCGGATGGGTGGTCCAGGCTCTTCCCAGGAAAGATGAGCACTGAGGAAGGCCTTGAAGGCACTGAGGCAAGGGGTTGCCAAGAGGTGTTCTGGGAAGTGGTTGCAAGCCTACGAGGCACGAAGGGAGAACGGACAGGGTAGTTTCTGGGGCAGGAGAGCTGGGGACAGGTGAGGGGTGCAGCTGGATGACTGAGAGCGAGTCAGGATGCCAGAGCCGTGTGTGATGGTGAGTGGCAGCACTGGGGAAGGGATGGCTGAGAAGACTGGGCGGGATCTGGGCCTGGAGAGGAAACCAGCACGGGCTTGGGAAGGGGCTTTCCACAGCCGGAGCAACAAGATCTGTGTGAGGAATGGAGGAGAGCAAGCAGGGAGGGCCCTTCCGCCCAGGGGCTGAGCCTGCTCACTGCTCTGGTGTCCATCGCATGTCAGGCCTGCTCCAGCCTGCGCTGTCTTGGCCTGTGCTCTTCTCTGGGTCACCTTTCAGTGTGGCAGAATAAGGGGCACTCGCTGCTGCTTGCTGCTTACAGGTGTGGGTTCTTTGGACCGCTTCAGCTGCTTAATGTTTGCTCCATCAGGTTGCTGGCGCCTATTCCAAGACATGGTCGTACCGCGAAGACTCGTTGCTTGCAATCTATAAAAAGATGATGGAGATTTCCACAAGCACTCCAAAGGAAGACCTGAAGAACCTGCTTCGAGGTGCCATCTTTCTCATTGTGAGAGCCATAAAAGACATCGTCTCTTCAGTGAGTAACACTAGAGGGGAGTGCGGGGGGGGGGGGCGCCTCTAACTTTGGGCAACTCCCGTGGGCACCACCTCTATAATCCCATTATTTGAACTGAGGCTCTGGTGGGCTTTTAGCAGTGGCAGCCGATAATCCATCCCACTTTCCATGGCCGGGGAAGGCGTTCTTCTCTCCTCCGGCACAGCTACAAGGAAGACCATGGGAACGCCGCCTCCGCTTTGCAGCTGCTTCCCATTTAGTACCATGTCTGAGATGTACGCACTCTCAGTCGTTCCCGTACAACTGCCCTGCTGCAGGTTGGTTCCCACAAGACGCTTGTCAGGAACTCGGGGGGTCATCACATCCGATGAACCCCTGTAACCAGTTGCTGGAATTCACCAAGATCCATGAACTGATGTACAGAATCCAGGGTCAGCCATTAAGCCAGGGCCCTTCTCTCCGCTACCACTTGGCGATCTTGCATCCTGGTCTCTTTCTGCCGATTTTGGAAAGTTGGTTTGGGACCACTGCAAACCAGTTTAACAAGTCCTGTTGACTGCTCATTGTGGGTTTGTCTCTTCTATGCCAGGTTTTTCAAACTTCCTTAAAGCTCCTAAAAATGATCATCACGCAGTACATCCCCAAGCATAAGCTGGGGAAGCAGGAGACGGCACACTGTGTGGAGAGGACCTTGCCCAACCTACTCTCCAGGACGGGGGATTCCTCTGCCCGCCTTCGCACAGCAGCCGCCAACTTCATCCAGGTAAGGCTGTGGAAGATGCGCCGTGCAGGGTTCCGGCAGGTTCTCAGCTCAGAGCCACTTGTGCTCCCAAAGGGTCCAGCGTTCTATAAGAAATCGGGCGAGTCAAATCTCCTAGGAGCCTGCCAAAAAGATGGCTGGGGGACATACGGGGGTGCAAGCCACGGTGTCTCTCAGAGATCTGTGAAGGGACAGCGCAGTGATAATGACGCTCGCGTGGACCTGAGAGGAGCCGTGCTGGACCCCACCCTCCAGACACGTTGGGCCGCAGTTCCTGCAGTTCTCAGCCAGCATGGCCACTGCTGGCTAAGAACTGTGGGAGTTGTAGTCCAACACATTTGGGTGACGCGAGGTTAATGGAGGCTGATCTGGTTCAGCATTCTTAACATCCACTGGCTAGAGAAATCCGCAAGCAGGGCGGGTGCAGCAGCACCCTCTCACCTCTGCTCCCCAGCAGGTGGTGCACCGAGACGCACGGCCTCCGGTGCAGGAGGCTGCATGTGGCCCCCGGGCTGGCGGGCACCAAAGGCCTCACCCTCTTCTGTGAGCTCGCAGGCGCCAAGACGTAGGCCCGTTGAGGCGGGGAAGGTCAGAACAGGCAGAGGAAGCAACAACCCGCGTCGCGCCTGACGTTGGAGCGGGTCGGGCTGCTGGTGCGCGTGGCACGGCACGGGGAGGTTCCAGCAGGAGGCGGGTGCGAGCGCCCTCGTGCGGAAAGCGCTTCCTCGCGGTCGCGCCTGCCCTCCCCGGGCCCCGTGCTGCCGCCCGGCTGCACCTGCTCGAGGCTGCCGCCCTGCACACGACGGGGCGGCTTCCCCATTGCGAGAGGGTGACAAATGTGCTGGCAGCCGGGCAGTGGCGGGCGCAGAGGTTCCTCCTCTGCACATTCAGAGCCACAGACCTTTTCCTTGCAGAGCATTTTTTATTGGCCAAATGCCCAGAACACCCAGGGTGAATTTCCCAGCATGAGCACAGCAGTTTGTTGAACCCATTCTAGTGTTCACCTGCAGGAACTCTCCTTATGGGCATGCCTGTCCCCCGTCTTTTTGTGAGAGGCCCCCTGAAAGCAAGGGCGCCTCCTCACTGCACGCCAGTCCTGTAATCGGGCTGCCCTCCTCTGCTGCCATGAGGTCAGGAGCCATACGCAGCTCGTCCGTGGCTGAGACACTGCCCTCTCCGCGTCCCCTCTGCTGGCTGTGCATCTGGGTTCTTCCAGAGACTGCGGGCCCACCTGGGGAGCCTGGCCTTGAGGCGAGGATCTCCATCTCTCTCATCCTGGAGTGTTGGGATGGCCCACTTTCCCGGCTGCCCCCTGCCCCTCCCCCCTGCCCCTCCTCCTGGTTTGGAGTCTTTGGAAGCCAGCCAGCAGGCCTTGGAAACACGCACCCGGAGCAGCCATCCTTCTTGTCCCCTCGGGCAGGAGGGCAGGAATGGGCACAGTCTCCCCTCCTGAAGTGCTTCCTCCACTGGGATGTCCCGTTTTAGCACCGCTGCAGGTCCCTGTGTCTTCGCAGAGTTCCTGGAGGTGCGCCTCTTCAGCAGGGGTGCCTCTAATGAGCCCTTTTAACGATGACGAATCTTGCAGGGTTCAGGAGAACGTCCCTTGGCCGTGCCTTTGTGAGCTGCTTGTGAATTACCGCCCTGTGTGCACTGTGTGTGTCTCTCTCCCCAGGAAATGGCCCTCTGCAATGAAGTGAAGCCTCTTCAGATCGTACCTGCGCACCTGCTGCAGCCCCTCAAGCCAAATGCCCCCACACATCTCGCCATGAGCCAGGTGGAGCTGGTGGAGCGCTTGCTGAAAGACCTTGGAACAGAGAACAGTGGTTTTTCTGTCGATAATATCATGCGGGTAGGGAGCCGGCCGCTGGTACTCCTCCATTTGTCTGGATCGTGTGGCCGGGTGGCAGGACGTCTCCTGAAACAGTGCAAAACGAGCAACCTTCATGCTGGCCTGACTAGCGTTATGTAGATGGCCTTCAGCCCCCTCCAGGGAGCTTTCTCCCACTGGCTGTTGGTTAGGGCAGCAAAGGGGACCCTTGGGACAGGAGAGACGTTAAAACTTCTTCCTTCCCTCCTGCCCCTTCAGATCTGAGGTGGAGGTCCTTCTTTGGGACCCCTCCTTGAAAAACATTATGAGGGTGGCTACCTCGAGAAGGGCCTTCTCTGCCGTGGTGCCCCAACTGTGGAATACGCTCCCCATGGAGGTTCATCTGGTGCCAGCGCTTCTTTCTTTTTGGTGCCAGGCAAAAGCCTTTTTATTTTCCCATTATTTTAATTGTTAATTGGTTTTAATTGTGGTTTTAATATTTAATCACAGGATGCTGTGCCATTTTTATTTTATTTGTGCTTGTTGTAAACCATCCTGAGATGCCAGTAATGGGACGGTCTATAAAAGCTTTCAGTCAATCAATCAATCAAATTTTGCCGAGACAGAAAGAACAAAAGGACAAAAGACCATTGACAGCCCTGAAGCAGGCCTAGATCTTAAGTGAGCTGGCACCCTCCAGGCTACCATGCCCACAACTCCGCTGCCTGGGGATTGTAGGCACTGTAGGCCCAACACAGCTGGTGGAAACCAGCTCGGAGGGGGCTGCCTTCAGCAGCAGGAGCCGCTCTGGTATCATCCTGGGCTTTGGCCAGAGAGATCCTGCTCAGCTAGCAAGTCTGTTTGCTCCCTGAGCCAGGTGCTCTCTCACAGCTTCAACTGCAGGGCACCAGGTGCTTCTCAAGCCCCCTCTTATGCCACACTGAAAAAACCGCCATGCCTCTTCTCCTCCTCAGTTTGCAGCAGGCGCTCTGGAGCACCGTGTCTATGAGGTCAGAGAAACAGCCCTCCGGATCATCCTGGACATGTATCGGCAGCATCGAGCCGCCATCTTTGATTACTTGCCCCCTGATGACAGCAACACACGCAAGAATGTGCTGTACAAGACACTCTTTGATGGGTTTGCCAAAATAGACGGCAAGCTCACAGAAGTGGAAACCAGGGTCAGTAAGAGGGGGGTTCCAGTTGCCGTGTCTGGTGGGTTTTGTGGGTTGACTGGTCAGTGGGGCAGGGAAGCCCTGAAAACCCATCCAGACGATCATCTGAGTAAGACTTTTATACATGGTCGACTCATGGAAGCCTGCCTCTCCTTTCTTGGACACCTGTGCATCAGAGGCCTGCATGGATGGAGCCCCAAAATTTAGGACATCCATCTAGTCCGGCTTTCCACAGTATTTTTTCAATTTATTTGCTTGTGCAGAATGCACCAGCGTTGGGGGAGGGGGGAGTCTTATTCTTCCCAAGCGGAGTACAGCTATTGGTTGCAGGATGGCCCCTGGCCTTGGGGTTGCAGCATAAAAGAGGTGCACACATAAGGCAAAGTGGATCGGGGAGGGGGAAGGAGAAAAGACTGATCAAGCACTGCTTCTAAAAGTAACCATTCTTGCAATGCCTAGCTGGGATGCAAACCATCTGGGTTGCCTGATGAAACGGCTTCTGCTGGTTGTGGAGAGCCAAAGGCAGCTGGTGTCTCAGCAGAGGCGATGGAATAGCACTGTTCTCTTCTCTCCCTCTGCTCTGACAGCCAGCTAGATGCCTCCAAGAAGCTCACAAGCAAGCCATGAAAGCAGCAGGCTTCCTCCTGCTGCTGCTTGTCCCTAGCACCAGGTATTAAGAGGTAAACAGGCTGTATTCATGGACACGCTACCCATCTGTCATGGCTGGACAGCCTCCCAGCCTCCATGAGTTGGCCAGATCCCCCTTTTGAAGCCACTCAAGGCACCGCCTATCGCTACATGCTGTGGCAGAGAGTCTCGTGGACTAATGATGTGCCGTGTTCCCATCTGCTTCTGCTTCTGCTCCTGCTTCATGGCAGAATCAGCTAAACAAGCGGTTCTGCGCATTCCGTTCTTTTGCCTGCGTGTGCTCATTGTGCGCACTTTGGTCACTGTGCAAGCTGCCATCATTCTGTGGCAAGTAGCAACATTCCAGATGCTGGCATTTCAGAAAACCAGGCAAGTCAGCCCTGGTTGTGATTCCAGTCCAGGAGCTGGTGACCTTTCATTGTGTATGTGTTGTATATTTGTCAGACCCAGAAAAAGATGGCTGCCGAAGAAGCTGAGAAACAAAAGAAAGATGAAATCAAAGCGTTGCAAAGCCAACTGGCCACTCTGAAAGAGATGCAAACAGAAGCGCAGGCAGCAAAGGTACTGGGTGATGCTATTCGCTGACTTTGTTCTTATGGGCTGCAGGGTACCCATTCATTCAAGAAGACTGGGGGCATCTGTCTGTTTCTTGGGCTACATCTTGAACCATGATGGTTTTTGCAAATACACCAACTATGAAACGGAGCTTTTTCAATGGTGTCAACAGCTTTTTTTCTGGCTATTTCATTTTGATTTCGAGTTGGTTCCCAGCCCCCTCTGCTGTCTTCCTCAGAACCTCAGCAGCCAAATGAAGATTGGGGTGGGGGGTGCTGTTAGTCTCTCTGATTGCATTTGTTCATTAAATTTTTTCTTTCTTTTCAGGAGAAAGAGAGTGATTTTCAGAAGTCTAAGAATCACGGTAGGTAAAAAGAATGGTATGTATCTTTAGAATATGCTAAGAATTTTTAAGGTGATGAAACACAGAATTATCAGGCCAATGTGTTCAGGACTATGTACTCAAAAAGGGGCAGTGTCCAGATCCTTCACTGGAGTAACTCTGGAGAAAGGGAATTCACTGCCTTCATATAAGCAACTTGTAAACTGTGTGGAATTGTATTCCGCTTCTGCTTGCAATGGGAGGAGACAAGGAGATATGTGCAGCGCTAAAACTCTGTCCTGTAGATCACGAGGGATTTCACACACCTTCTGAAATGTACTGTAATCCTGTATGAATACAAGAACCTGGAGAAGGAGTCCCAATTTTTGTTTAATGGAACCGTGACTCTATAATAAACGTTGACAGGTAGAGCAATCATTTTGCTGGTTCTCATTTCACAGATGCATCAGTGTAACTGGTTGCTGTGATTACAGTGTTCCAATGCTACCCGTGTGGCTACAGCTCTTCAGGAAACCAAGTCAGATACTGGTGGGACTGTGTAGGAGCCCTTCTTTGTGCGTGCCACTTATCTTTGTTCCCAAAGAGTTTCCAGTGGCTAGTCAGATCCGTTCGTTATCATCCTCAGTGGGCAGGTTATATATGTACCTACATACGCACATGTGCAAAAACAGAGAGAGTGGGGAAATGCTGGTCCAGACAGCCATGATAGGCAAAAGGAGCAGCACAGGAAAATTCCATCCGTGGAGTCCGTCTGTACAAGATGAATACAGTGAGGATTCACAGCGGCAGGAGCTGGTGAAAATGCAGCACCTGAGCTCTCTTGTATGAATCAGCACCTGCACTGGGGCAAGTGCCCCTCTCTGTTCGAGCCTGGATAGATCATGCCAGACCTCTCAGTGAGCTCCAGATCTGCTGTTTCATGCCGGAACCTCCCCCCACCCCACCCGTGAAATTCCTTTCCTTGGCGAATGGCACCTTCTCCATGAGGGTGAGCTGCAAGGACTCCTGAGAGACTGGACTATTTCCCCAGTGGATTCTGAACATGGCTGTTACTGGGGTTGGCTTTGTACCGTTTCCTCCTTTTTTGGAGACAGTCTGGCCTGTTTGTCCCACACAACAGAGCATCGCAGGGCCTCATCAGAGCAGCCAGAACATCCAAAACAGCTGTTCACCCGATCCCTTGCTAGTGCAATATATTCCACCTCCTGAGGGCAAGACCTAGCTTCCTCCAACAGTAATCAGTGGTTGAGCCTGATCACAAACATGTGTTTCATCAAGCAACAAAATCGACCCAAGGCAGAGTGCTTGGGATAACAGTCCTCTTCTCAGGATCACGTGGGCCCTTTCCTCCCCCTCCCCACAAAAGAGTACACTTTCCCTGTGGAAGGATGCCATCACATAGAGCGTTAATGACCTGTCTGTCTTTTCCCCCCTTCCTTTTTTTAAAGGTGAAACCTTCAAAAAAGCATCACAGCCTGCAGCAGCAGAAATGCCAGATGACCATTCCTCCGTTGCAAACTACCTTGACAAGTAAGCAAAAAAGCTGTCAGTGAGCAGTTGGCACAGGGAACAAACCTGTGGATCAAAGCTGCTCGCCTCTGTAAGCAAGAGGTGCTAAGTGGGAGGCAGGATTCTGCCCCGCCCCAGAAAGCAGTAGAACTGACTGGAATGTGTGAACGGTGTGGTCAGTTTTTCAGTTCGCACACACACGTTCTCATCAGAGTTCCGGGATTAAGCTCTGTTCCCAAGCATCACTCTGCCACGTGAATTTTTCTGATGTGCTTTTGTTGCCACCAGCCTCTCTGTGGGTGACCTTCAGCAAGGCTTCAGGGAGGGAAGGAGAGAAAGCTGGGGGTGCCAGAGTTCAATATAATGTGGCTGGAATTCACTGCTTGAAAGGGGAGGAGGTCAGTGGGTAGAAACCCACTTTAAGCTGCCAGGGGTGCCTGGCACAATCTAGGATGGGCTTGTGTTGATTGTTGCCAGAAGCCCTGGAACGTTGCCATCAGCCCATTGGTCCCGAGCCAGGGGGAGCATGCTTTGGCTGCAGGAAAGCTTTCTGCACTCCTAAAGGCAGGGAGCATGGATGCCTCCCTGCAGGGCCTGTTTCTTAACCTCTGCATTCACTGTTTTTCCTCTGCTCCAGTCTCTGTATTTTCTGTGGTGAAAGAGATGAATCCTTCACAGAGGAAGGGCTGGACCTCCACTACTGGAAACGCTGCCCCATGCTGACCAGATGTGATTTCTGCAAACAGGTGAGCTTCTGTCCTTTGGCCAGGCTGCTGTGGACATTGCTACATTTACAGGGGCACAGAGAACTACAACCTGCACAACAGACACCGTACCGTGCTTTAAAAGCAATAGGTACATTGATTTGTGTTTAGGTTCATTCACTAAATGAACCTCCTCCTCTTTTTAAAAAAAGTTTTATTGGAAACATGCAAGGTGACAACAATACAGCAACAAAAGCAACACATTCAGCTTGTCCTATTACGCATTTCAGGTCCCTGCAGACAACCTCACTGGATTGATTTATTTATTTATCTATTATGGTCATAAACCAATGTGGACCTGCACAATGAATTAAGCAATGCTTTTCCATTACCCCAGCTAAAATAGCAGTTTAAAATAAACTTAAAAACAAAAACAAAAAAAGTAATGGACACCAAAAAATCAAATCAAAATAGCCTAGGCCACATAACTAAAATACATAATGCCACAAACTATTATCAGTACAATAACAGTAGTACTGATACAGTCTTTGTTAAAATCCACTGCAGTTTAGTTGTATGAAATGTATAAATTTATGACTAAATAGCATAAGTTTTTCATAACCTAAGTATTGCCCTGCAGAAACTGGCTACTTGATATGTGATCTTAGCATCTTTATCTGTTAGAAGAAACTCAGGTGCCTTAAAGTATACATTTTAATCTTTGTTAACAGCGACAAAATAATCACTTTTCAATTCTTCGCCTTATCTTTCATTTTTAAAAAGACAAATTGAAAAATCGCTACCGGAATTGTAAGGATAGTGAGAGGTGCAGTCGCAATATCACAGTCATTAGCCAATCAGTCCTCTGCACACCTAGCCTTTAAAACCAGCTTCCAGAATGAGTTTTTCTTTGGCTCAAATCCTGGAGATTGATAAGTATATCTCACCAGAACATGGCAAGTGTACACCCAAAGTGCAGCAAGTCCTGTTTCCTTGCCCCCCTGGGCCCTTCCAGACAAGGCATTAATCGTGCCATCATCATGGTTCATTTGCTTTTCTTTCATGCTGGGGGCAAGGCAAAGCAGCAGTGGTGTGTTTGCTCTTTGCACTGCCATCTCCTTTTAACCCGGACCCCAGGGAGCTGCTGCACACTTTCTTGTGTGGGAAAACCCCACTGGATAGGAGAGTCACTCCGTGGCATCAGCAGGAAACTCCCATGGCTTGTCCTAAAGCAGCATGAAACGGCATGGCTCTTTTAAAGGGCAGTTTTCTTCTGCCCACTCATTTTCAGTATTGGGGCTGGTAGGGATGAACTCACTCAAAGCTCTGAGCAGAGCCAGCTGCGGTGTGAGACGGGGCAGTATAAAATGTTGGGGCCCTCCCCAGCTCTGCTGTATAGATGGCATTTTCCTGTTTGTATTCTGGCAGAGCCTCTCTGCAGACACAGCAAGTTCCCATCACACTGGTGCAAGGAGAACATTGCAGAATATAGTCACCCAAAATGAGCATGTGTGGAGCAGGTCTGGCGCTATCCTGACGTCATTGTGCCGCACGCAGAATCACAGAATAGTAGAGTTGGAAGGGGCCAAGAAGGCCATCAGGCCAAGCCCCCGCTGTCACAGGACACCAAGTTACACCTCCCCACTCAGATGGCTGTCCAGAGGTTTTTTGAATGTGTGTGGATCACAACAAATTGTGGCAAGTTCTTAAAGAGATGGGAGTACCAGACCATCTTATTTGTCTCTTGAGAAACCTGCATGTGGATCAAGAAGCAACAGTGAGAACTGGACACGGAACCACTGATTGGTTCAAAATAGAGAAAGGAGTTCGGCCAGGCTGTATACTGTCGCCCTGCCTATTTAACTTATATGCAGAGCACATCATGAGAAAGGCGGGGCTAGATGAATCACCAGTTGGAATTAAGATTGCTGGGAGAAATATCAACAACCTCAGATAGCAAGATGATACTGCTCTAATGGCAGAAAGTGAAGAGGAACTAAAGAGCCTCTTGATTCATATGAAAGAGGAGAGCGCAAAAGTTGGTTTGAAACTCAACGTTAAGAAAACTAAGATCATGGCATCTGGTCCTCTCACTTCCTGGCAAATAGATGGGGAAGAAATGGACATAGTGACAGATTTTATTTACCTGGGCTCCAAGATCACCACAGATGGGGACTGCAGCCAAGAAATTAAAAGACGCTTGCTCCTGAGGAGGAAAGCTATGGCAAATCTAGACAGCATACTAAAAAGCAGGGACATCACGCTGACAACAAAAGTGCGTATAGTCAAGGCGATGGTTTTCCCAGTTGCAATGTATGGCTGTGAAAGCTGGACCATAAGGAAGGCTGAGCACCGAAGAATTGAGGCCTTTGAATTGTGGTGCTGGAGGAGACTCCTGCGAGTCCCTTGGACTGCAAGGAGATCAAACCAGTCAGTCTTAGAGGAGATCAACCCTGACTGCTCTTTAGAAGGCCAGATACTGAAGGTGAAACTGAAGGAAGGACTCCCTGGAGAAGAGCCTGATGCTGGGAACAATTGATGGCAAAAGGAGAAGGGGACGGCAGAGAATGAGGTGACTGGATGGAGTCACTGAAGCAGTTGGTGTGAGCTTAAGTGGACTCTGGGAGATGGTGGATGACAGGAAGGCCTGGAGGAGTGTTGTCCATGGGGTCGCGATGGGTCGTACACAACTTTGAAATTAGCAAGCAAGCAAGTGAAGAAGATCCCCAGCTTCCCCAGGCTATAGGTTCCATTGTCATACTGTTCTGACAGTGAGGAAATTCTTCCCAGTGTCTAGTCTAAATCTGGTTTTCTTTAACTTAAGTCCCTTATTCTGCATCCTGCACTCAGGAATGGATGAGATCTTGACTTTCCTCTTTCTGACAGCCTTTCAAGTACTTGTAGGGTGCTATCATATCTCCCCACAGTCTTCTCTTTTTGAGGCTGAACACGCCCAGTTCTCTCAGTCTCTCCTCAGAGGGCTTTGCCTCCAGTTCCTGAATCATCCCTGTTGCCCTCCTCTGTCCCCTTTCGAGCTTTTCTGTGTCCTTTTTAAACTTAGGTGCCCAGAACTGGACACAGTACTCCAGGTAAAGTCTGACTAGTGCTCAGTATAGTAGAACTAGTACTTCACGTATTTTGGAAGTGATGCTTCTGTTAATGCAACCCAAAATAGTGTTTGCCCTTTTTACAACATCAAGAAGCTTCTTTAAGACTCATTCAGGCCTTTGGGGAAAGGGGGTGTCCTCCTCTTTGTTAAATGTTTTAACACTGAGAGCCACTGTGGTGCAGTGGTTAAGCACATGGGACTGCAACGGGGACTCGGGCAATCTGAGTTCCTCTCCCCTTGCAGCCGTGATATCAACTGGGTGACTTTGGGCCAGCCACAGGCTCTCAGTGCAACGTACCTCACAGGGTTGTTGTTGGGAGAAAGCACCAGGAGGATAATTATGTAAGCCGCTTTGGGTTTGTTGTAAGAAAAAAGGCAGGATATAATTCTAACAAACAAACACTTCCCCACCCAGTACAGTCCACACATCTGTTTGTAGCAGCAAAGAGCGAGCAAACAGTTATGCAGCATGCGCAGCTGTTTTCCCCAGTGTTGAGGAGGATGTTTAGTTTAAGTCCTGCAGTCAGGAGCCAAACAGCTCATGGGGGCAAGAGCTGGGAGTGGCCTTTCTCATTCTTGCCACCATCCCCTCCCATTTGGGCAGTCCTCTCAGTGGGCAAGTCTGTCTGATCACAAAGTGGCATCCAGATCAGAGCCCGGGGAGTCCTCTGCATTTGGGTGCCGCCACCTTCTGCTGCCTGAGAGGCTGGGCAACCCAGAGAAGCAGCTCTGGAGACTTCAGTGGACAGGCAAGCACAGAGTTGACAAGGGGTCCTTTCGGCATCCCAGTTCCCAGCTGTTAAGGGTTTCCAGGTCAACATCCAGAGGCAACTTGAATTCATATCACTGCTCCCACCCCCACAGCTTCTATCGCACTCTGGTCTCCAACAAGGAAGGTTCTGCATTTTCTTCTGCTGTCCCAAAACATGCTTCTCAGCAGTTTACAAAGCAGTATTTCATTTTTAAATGCACAGCTTCCCTTCAGTTCATATCTCAGCATAGTTTTCTCTGGACAGTTTTCTTTTTTGGAGAGAGACCCTAACCAGCAAATGCTTGCCTGCTAACCGAGGCCAAATCAGTCAACAGATCAATCAAGGAGCCTTTCAACAAAGCCTTGGCGTTGATGTTTGTATGTTACTTTGTATGGTTGTACAACATTTTATGAAAGATGCAAGCTTAATAAAAACGTGGAAGTGAACCTGCCCGACCGGGAGCAGCAGTGAGCCAAAAGACATGCGCCTTCATCATGGGGCAGGGATGCCTCACAAAAGCCACTTGCGGTCTCTGAAGAGCAACATCTCCAGGCGATGCAGCAAAGTCTCCCACGAGCAGAAGAAGAGCCCGACGTGGGATCGGTGCACGGACCGGTCTCACCTGGCATTGTGCCTGCATGGCAGCCAGCCAGCCAGCCGCCCAGGGGAAGCCACACATGTGACAACACCATCCTGCCCATGTTCCCCAGCAAGCGAACAAGTACGCTTGCTATCTGAACGGTAGTGGCGTCAGGCATCGGGACTCATAGGCATTGGCAGCATTCTCCTCCAGGAATTTCTCCAGTCCCCTTTGAAAGTCACCCACAACATGGCAGTGTTGTGATGTTCCACAACCTGAGGAAGTGCACTTCACAGTTTTAACTCATTGCTGTGAGAGGAAGTCCCTCCTTTGATCAGTCCAGAATCCCCTGCTGTTGAGCATCATGCCGTGACTGCTGTAGATCATGAGCAAGGGAGAAAAATGTCTCCTCCTCCACGCCATGCCTGCCTTGCATTTTTCCTAGGCTAAACAAGGACAGATGTGACCTTCCCTTGCAGGGAACATCTCTGTGCCCCCCAGCTGCCCGTGTCTGCCTGCCTGCTTCCTCCTGGGGCTGCAGCACGCCCTTCCTTGGCTGGATGCCCTCTAGGCAAGCTGGGCAGCTCTCTGGTAAGGAGGGGCACCAGGTTAGGAAAGGCTGCCTAGAACACAGCTTTCTCTTCTGCTGGCAAAGCCATGGGGGCAGCCAGGGTGCAAGGAGAAAGGCCGAGGCCGGTGCCCAGGGGAAGGAGGCCCTCGCTGCAGCAGTCCCCCCCCCCCACGGCTGTCACCTCCTTCCCCCACAGGTTGTGGAGATCGCCAGCCTGACCGAGCACTTGCTGACCGAGTGTGACAAGAAGGACACCTTCGGCAAGTGCCTGCGCTGCTGTGAAGCCCTGCCGAAGGAAGAGCTGCCCAGGCATGTCAAGGGGAAGGCCTGCAACCGTAAGTGCCACGCTCCGTCCTGCAGGGGGTGCTGGGTGGACCAGGTAGCGCGCCCTGCGGCTCGTCCCGGAAAAGCTGCTGCTGTGAGGCTCGTCCTGGCTTTTGCCTCCGGGCTTTTAGCCAGCAGAGGTACGCAGAGGCCAGCGAGTGATCCAGTCACGGAATGCACCTGACTGTTGGCCATGAGCCCCAGGCAGCCCTGTGTAAAAGCGAATTCTCGCATATGGCTTGACACTGAATCCAGATTGCTGCAGGGAGAGACACATCTGTGTTCTTCCAGCAGAGGCACAGGACCAACGGAATAGCTCAGAAGCTGGCTCCCGTCCTGGAAAGTCGCCCTGTGGCGCTCATGCACTTGACAAGACAGGTGGGAGTGGGGAGAATGGCTTCGGCCGCATGTGGCATGCTGTTCCTTCCCTGCAGGATTTAACGGAGCCAGCCGCCATGCATCCGCTGGCCACGAGCAGGCTCGGCGTCTTTTGTTTTCTTGATCAAGCCGAGCGTGGGCAGCTTCCGTGGATTGGGGCTCTGCATTGCCTGCCCACCCTGCTCCACTGAAGGCCCTCCAGGGGCATCGCCACCAAAGTTGCTGCTGAAATGCGGTCACAGTAGAAGTGTGGCAGGAAAAAGGGCTTCTTTTAAAGCAAAATACTGCGAGGTGACTGAGAAAAGGAGCTCTTTTGCTTTGAAGCCCCAGCATTTGGCAGCAAACTATGACTCTGCTTTTAAAGGGACTTTTTTCCCTGGTGTTGCCACTTTCCTCTAAATTCCAGCTATTTACCAGGGCACGGGGAGGGGGAGTGCAAAAACGACGTGGGGCACAAGCTATCCAGCCCTGAATTGAGCACCTCAGGAATTCTGGTATCCAGACGGGTGACGTTTTCCAGCTGCTGGTATCTGTTCTCAGCTCATGCGTTAAAGAAATCACAAAACAACCCCTTGTGTAAGGCTGAAAAGAAGGGCCATCCAAAGATGTTGGCTGTGTGGGAGGTGTCGGAGCAGGGCTGTGTCCTTGGCCACTGATGGAAAGGTACCCCCTTTGTGCAGGGGCCAGTGGCTTCTTCCAAACTCCTCTGATGTCTCACCCTCTTCTTCCCAGCTGCCAAGCCTGAAAAAGTGGCCAATCACTGTCCGTTATGCCATGAGAATTTCACGCCTGGCGAGGAGGTGAGTGTGGCCACCCCCACTTGTCTGAAGGGACCGGTCCCTTTGTATGAGAGGCCCTGATTCACCACTGCTAACAAGAATTGGCCGGAGCTGCTCAGAAGGAGCTGGTTGGCCACCCGGGAAAGCCCAGCTTCCAGCCTGGGTGGGCAAAGGAAACCTTGGGCAGGCTCCCTTACAGGATTGTTGTGAGGTCAACTGCAGCGGAAATAGCACTGTGCCTTGCAAGTCCCTTGCACAACAGAGGGAACACAAACCTCAGCAGTGGCCGTGGAAGGGCGGCCGCTTCCTAGCAGAAGTGAAACTACAGCATCTGTTTGGAATGAATTGTCTGCCTCTTGGGATCCAGCTCCATTTTCAATCTGCCTCTCTTCATGTCAGGAGCACCGATGGTTTTCCCCAATCCCTTCTTGTTTTAGCAGCCCTGTGAGGTGGGTGGAAATCAGAGCTTACAGGAAGTGCACAGCTGCTACAGAAAGCAGAGACATCCCAGCTCACCTCACAACAATGCCATCATGCCACTCCCCAGGGCAGAGCAGGGGGTTGTCCATCCCAATCTGCTTCACTGTCCGTGGGGAAGAGCTGGTCCCTGAGCACAGAATGTTAGAGTTGGAAGGGGCCAAGAAGGCCTTCGGTCCAACCCCTGCTGTTGCAGGACACCAGTTCATACTATCCCACTTGGATGATGGTCCAGTTTCGCCTTGAATGTCCCCAGTGTGGGAGAGCCCCCCACCTCTCCAGGCAGCTGGTTCCACTGTCGTCTTGCTCTGACATTGAGGAAGCTTTTCCTGATGTCCAGCCTGGATCTGGGTTGTTGCCGCTTGAGCTGATTGTTCCATGTCCCACACTCTGGTCCTCCTCACTTCTCCCCTTCTTCCCCAACTGCAGGCCTGGAAGGTGCACCTGATGGGCAAAGACGGATGCCGCATGAACCTGAGGCGGGGGCACTCTTTGAACAAGAGCTTGCCAACGCAGTCCGTGGCTGGTACAACCCCCCTTGTGTGGGTGTTGGGGGGTGGGGTGCCCTGATTCCCCTGAGAATGGTGTGTGGGCAGAAAATTTGTGGTGGTGTGAGTTTTCCCAGCACAAGCCAACTTGCATCCACCGTAACTCAAACCTATAACTTTTAGAACAACAGGAAGCCCCTGCGAGGAAGGAAGCCTCTTACGGCTGTGGGGCCAGACCCAGGGGGCAACTTGGAATGGATTTTTCTGGGAGAGCCTCCTCTGAACGGGCACATGGGGCACAGCAGGGGATGGGTGCGCAAGGCAGCCTTCCCTTCCCCAGCGTCCCCAACCAGCTGGCTGAGCTTGACGGACCTTGTAGGCCAACACTTCTGGGTTCAGGGAGCCTGGTTCAAACCGTATCCCTTGTACATGGAAGCTGATCCTGCAAGAAGCAGTTCTTGGACTGGGAACTGACTCTGTGTCTTGGGTCTGATCCAGCAGGGCTCTTCCTAGGTGTTTGTAGAAGTAGATGTAAACATTTAGAAGATTTATATCCCATATTTTATATATACATCATATTTATATCCCACATCTTGACCGGAGTCCTGAAAATGGCTAATCATATTTATAAAATACAGGAGGAACAGCAGGAATCAAATGCTTTGTGGCTAAAGGAAGAAAGAAGCCCCAGCTGGCTCCCGTGGGGCAGGAGCCAACACTGGAGCATCCTGCCCGCGGAGCAGCAGGTCTCCCAACAGCCCACCGCAAGCAGGCCCCCCTGCCCACTCTGTCCTTTTCTCGCCCAAGCAGCTTGTGCCAGCGAGCCCCGGGGAGATGACTGCCTACTTCATGAACTGGCCACCACACAATGTGCAGTCAGTCCTCGCGGGGTCTCAGAGGCAGCCAGGTCGAGTCCCGGAGGAGGCTCCAAGCCACATCCGGCCCGTGTGGCCCGAGGCAAACTACCAAGGCAGGAGAGCTTGCAGCCCCCGCAGGCTCCCAGGTTCTCCTCCTCTGTTGTGAATCCCACAAGCACCCGCTTGCTTGCCTGGGGTACCTGTGTGTGTGGAGCGGGAGGGTGCCCGCTGGAGCCTGAGCGGCAGCGAGTCCCTCCCTGGGCTTGCGTCGGGGGCCACACGAGTCTGTCCAGACACGAACTGTGTTCTCTGTTCTCCCGGTTGCAGGCAGGCCTGCCGGAACAGCGCTCAATCGATCCGGGCCAACGGGAGTTAAGCTGCGTTCCCCCTCGGTTGGAAGCAAGATCCCCACCCCACGCGCAGGCATGAATAAAAGCACTGGCAGAACGTATGCGAAGCGATGATGCGGAGCTCTTCTTTCTTTGGCGGTGCATCTGGCCACACCTGCAGTATTTTCCTCTGAGGTTTGGCTTGCCGGTGGGGGCAGCACCTCAACCCTTACTTTGCCCGAGCCGACACCCTGCCTGGTGGTGGCCGGCCAGCCGCCTTCCTCCGTATCAGTCTTTTGGTTCTGGTAGGCTTGTTTGCTGTGCCCCACGGACTGCATCCTGTCTGCCTCAGCGCTTTTGCATGGAGACTTTGTGCATCAAAACCTCCACCTGCCACTCCAAGGCTTTAAGCCAAAAGGGCTGCTTTTGCCCCTTGCCAGCTGCCCCTGGTTGGCCAGGTACAGATTAGCTTTCAGCCCCTCTGGGGTGGCAAAAGCAGGACACAGAGGAATCCAGCCATGCCCTGCCGCTCCCTTTGACCTCCAGCTCATTTTCTCTGCCCTAGCACAAGAG
Organism: Varanus komodoensis; assembly: GCF_004798865.1. Lineage (NCBI taxonomy): Eukaryota > Metazoa > Chordata > Lepidosauria > Squamata > Varanidae > Varanus > Varanus komodoensis. Next base: position 2,379,482 of record NW_025336360.1, on the reverse strand, counting down.
CTTCATGCAGGCTGCCTGGTTTTAGTAGGATTCGCAGCAATAGGCATAGCCAAACTCAAGCATCTTCTCAAGGACGTCTCTAGGCAGAGCGAATGGCCATCTAGGCATAGCTGGAGGATTAACAAGGCAATTTTGACATGTGAGATTGCATGGTTTTCCCCCTGCTGCTCTTGCAGGACTTTCACTAGAGATCCTCCCGGGGAATTGTGACCCGCAGGACCTGACCTGTTTATCTCCCTTCCTGCAGCCCTTACAGGATCCCAGGGATTATCACTGGTGGTAGCTCCCCTCAGCTTGCCTTGAAAGCAGGGTCCTCTCTTTCCTTTGTTGATAGAGGTGCCCGAAGGGGCGGTTTAAGCACCCTAAGCGGGGCAGCAAGGCTGTCTTTGCCGGGGCAGTTCAAAGGTACCTTTCCCCCACACTGTGTCCATTGCTTTCTGTGTAGCTGCCCTGATCCAGCCTTGCCCACAGCCCTTCTCTAAAGACGAGTGAAGGTTCCGCCTAAGAAACAGTAACGCTTTTGCTTGCTTTACCATCCCTTGCTAGTAGAGCAGCCGAATGCATTCTGAATGCTTGCAGTTTACAAAACTAAGAAGTCCAAGGAAAGAGCAGTCTCCCGGCTCTCTCCCCACTAAATGCTGAGTGGGGATGATGGCTGTTACAACCCCAACACATCTGAAGGGTAGCAGGAAGGGGGAAGCTGTGTCCCTTTCTTTGTGTACAGGAAAGTTTTTGCTTGAAGCATTTGCCTCTCTTCTGTGGTCTTAACTGTTACTACCCAGTGAAACCTGAGCAGAACCACTTCTCTGATCGTGGGCTTTGGTCCCAAGGAGAAGAGATGGACAAGTGACCCCTTTCCTGCCAAGCGCAAGGGCCAGGACTGTGAGCCCTGCCTGTGTGAACACGAAATGAGGGCGAGAGCTGAGGATGTGTGTTCCACTGAGGGAATCCAGACTCTCACAACATGGGCAGTGGCACATACCACAGTGATTACAAATCCTGAAGAAAACATAGCTCTTTGAGGACAAGTTCCCAAAGGGAATTTGCCCTACACACCCAACACGCAGACACACCCAGATAGTGCCTTGTCTCTTCAGCCCCCGAGAGCTAGCTGGGTGGGTTACACATGATGGCACCATCCTAATGCCAAGGTTGCTCAGGAATGATACTCTCCCTCATGGTGCATAGCTCCAGAGAGGCCCTGTTCGTCTCCTCTCCTTATGCCAGTCAAGGGCCTGGCTGGTGTGCAGAATAAATCAGGCAGGCGCCATAGAAGAATCTCCCCTGAGGTGGTGCCCTCTGGAATCCTCCAGCCAATGATGCCCCATAGACCGGGGGAAATAGCCCCAAACTTCTCAGCAGTGCACAGGGTCCTGTGGCAAAGAAGGGGATACAGAAAGAGCTCCCTGGCAAGGACAAGTCTGAAAACTCCTCAAGGTGGCGACTGAAAATCCTGAGTCGCTACAGGGTGCAACCCATGCAGTGAAAGGGGTTGGCTTCCATGCCATCCCAGGAACCCCCCCCCCCCAATGAACCTCTTTCAGCTTCTGAGAGGACGTACAATGGCTGGAGCGGTATGAGCAGGCACTGGGATTGTGCAGAATCCCGCTGCAGGCAGGAACAGAAAGGCACCTAGGAGGCGTGGCTGCATAGTGCTGCGAGCCCCCGTCAGTTCAGACCACGCTCCTGCGCAGGTTCAGACAGGAAAAAGACTCCCAGCATGGAGCAGCCCAGCAGCACCGGAAGCGGTGGGCTTTGCTGCTGCCTAAACTTGCATAGGGTTGCACCGCCAAACTCTGAAAGCAGCCGTGATTTCCTCCCTTTGCCTCTGGCTCAAGCCTTGCTAGAGCAAGGCCAAAAGAAAAAGGAGAAAAAATCGGCCAGGGAGGGGAGTTGAAAATTGTGTGGTTTTGACAAAGGCATTGCATTTTTCCTTCTCTCTTCAGGAGTCAATATCAGCATGGGGGGAAAAGATAGTCCACTGAACTTTCCACAGCCACTGCTTCAAAGAAGTCCAGCTAAAGGGAGAACCACCATTCCCTCCCCGAGCGCAGCAGCAGCAGCAGCAGTCATTGGGGGTGGGGGGTGAGCATGGATGCAGCTGGTTGGCCAGCATTTCCCCAGCAGCAGCACTAGCCACAGGCCCCATAGCCAAGGGGAAATGGGGGGGGGGGCAAGAACAGGGCAGTCCATTGTGTGCAGGTTATCAGTTAATGCACATCCTACAATGGGACAAGCACTTGTCTGGGTTTAGCCCCTGCCCCCAGCACTGTTTTTTCTTGATTTCTGGACTCTCCAGAGAAGCTGGTCCCTCTGAGTGCGATGAGCATCCTTCCAGCAGGTGTGCCTGGCCTCCCTTTGCAGGTGCCACAGGCAAGTGACAGAACAGCCCAGTCAAGCGGACGTCAGGGTTCTTACCCAGTGTTAACATTGTCTTAATGCCCCTGGCATGATTTGCTCTCCTCCTCACAGCTGCAGAAGTTTGGCCCCAACTTTCAACATCTTCACTTTTTGCCGTTTCCCCCTCCTACCCAATCTCATTAACAGGCTGAGAGTGGATGGGTAAGGGAATTTTTAAATTAGAAAATACTGATCTCTAGGTAGCCTTAGCGAGGTTAAAGTCTTCAGAGGCAAGAATTTTCTGGTCCCAACCCAGGAGACTCCCAGCCACAAGATGCAGAGGTGGCACCCTGGTGTCCTGCGGATGTGTTGGAGTGCTCCGCCCAGCATGCTGGGCTAGATGGGCCCTGCTTGAGCAGGCGGGGCTCTCGCCGCGCCACCGCCTCTTCCTCTTCTGACACTGTTCAGTGGGAACTGCAGGCCCGGCCAAGCAGACGGTGGGGCGGGGGATCGCGCTGGACTGTTCCCAGAGCCGCACCACCAACCCGCGGGACGCTTGCTTCCTGGCACAGAAGAGACAGGCAGGCTAATGGGCCCACACGCCTCTTGCTGTGCTTCAGACTAGGTTTCATTCAGTAGACAAGCAGAGTAGAGCACACAGGGTTAGAGGCTGGAGGGCCCTGCCCTCGCTCTCCTGCACTGCCAGCCTCGAAATGCATGCGCTCTGCCCCTGCTCTGCTTAGCAGCAGCGGCTTCTTCCGCTGAGCAGCCACTTAGGACGCCTGGACTCCTCACCTGACCTGCTCCTGCCCGGCCCGGCTCTGCTTCCCTTCTGCCTGGTGCTTCTCCCAAGAAGCTCTTTCAAGCACTGACTCCCCTGCCCCGAGCCCTTCACAGCTTGCTGGTTGCAAGGCTGGCAGCTGTGCCCAAAGAAACAGCTGCTTTTGAGGGGCAGACGGGAACACGGGGTGAAGGGAGGGATTCTGTGAACAGAACAGCACGTTGGGAATGCTTGTTGGCTGGCTTAGGGCAGAAGTAAGTGCTTTGGTGGCGAGCGAGAGTTCCCAGGGGTGGCCAAGGGAGGCGTTTTCAGGATGGTGTGGCAGGGAGGCTCAGACACCCCCCCCCCCAAGGTACTGAGAACCCCTTTTCCAGGCTGTTTGGATCCCACTCGGACTTGCAGCTTGGAGAGCGGTGGGGAAAGGAAGGGCGAGAAAAGGGTCGAATCCCCCCATTTTACCTCTGAAAATTACCCCCACCCTGCCCATGTACAGAGCTGATCATGCAATGAAGGGTTCTTAGGGACTGTGGTTAGAAATTACAGGCCTGTCTCTAAGGACCCTTCCAGAAGAGCAGTCTGTGCTCATTCCACGTGGCTGGGGTTCTCCACTTTGGGTTCCATGCCATGAGGACACTGATCCAAGACTCCTGAACCCCGTCGGGCAACCAGCTCCCATGGGGATTTCCAGGTGACATGAACCCTCCCTCAAGCCGTTCCAGCTTAGCGATGGCAGGGCTTGGACTTTATTATAGCAGTGAGCAAATTGCTGGATAGCAGGCCTGATTCCAGAGTTTTGCAGTCTTTTGTTACTGTAGATCCAAGTTACGCACATATTTGTACCAATCTGATAATAAAGTTCTATATTTCAACGAGGAGTGTTGCAGAGGCTGTTTGACAAATGTGTCTTATCAATCTAGATGTGGATTTCTAGTCCACCCAGTGGTCAGCTGCACCTGTGTCGCTTTATCATTATGCATAACCTGCTGGAACAGAATATGGAGAGACAGAATGGTTTTCTATAGGTGAAGGGTGTATGTTATCTCCCAATCTGTTCAGTCTGTACACAGAACTTACCATAAAGAAAGCTGGATTAGGATCAGAGGAAGTGTGTGCAAACTGGTGCACATCTTAAAATCTCAACAATTTAAGATATGCAGATGATACCATATTACTGGCAGAAAATGGAGATGAATTGAAGTTATTCCAGAGGAAGGTAAAAGAAGAAAGGGCAGCAGAACATTAAGAAAACAAGGCTTGATTACATATCAACAATGAAGAAATTGAAACTGAATGCTTTTCCATATTGTGGCTCAATCATCAATTCAAGCAGAGAGTGCAGCCAAGAAATTAGAAGATGGCCGAAACTAGGAAGGAACTAAGCAATGAAAGAGCCAGAAGAAAAATCTAGAAAAAGTAAGGCCATTGCCCTGGAGACCAAGGCCAAGAGCATCCATTCTATTGTATTCCCAATCACTGTATGGGTGTGAAAGCCAGTCAGCAAAGAAAGCTGGCAGAAAGAAAATGGATGCATTCAAAACACGGTGCTGGGGGAGAGCTTTGCCAATACCCTGGACCCACAGAAAGACGAACAAGGGGGTCCTAGATCAAATCAAGCCAGAACCCTCCCTGGAGCAACGCTGATGCAACTGAAGTTGCTGTACTTTGAGTACATTATGAGAAGGCAAGACTCACTGGAAGAGGTGCCTTAATCGTACTAGGGAAAGTCAGAGCAGAAGATGACAGATCTGTGGGACGGAGCAATTCCATCAAGGACACCACAGCCTGGGCTTCATAATGGTTGAGCACAGCTGTCGAGGACAAGATGTTTTGGAGGGTGTGCACTCATAATGCTGCACAGAACAACAAAACTCCTTGACCGCCGTTTTGTTTTTAAATGCTTTAGACTGTTCCCAGAATACATAGCAGCTCTGCTCAGAGTCCCCGGGGGAAGATAAATTCTCAGAAAGGCGAGCTGAGAACGACGTCCTGCTTAGCCTTGTCTGCCTGATTTGTGCATGGCTTCCATCTCAAAGCCGTCACTCGACAGCTTTGGATCACCATCGCTTGAATTCGTAGCTCGTGTTAAAAAGGTCAGAGAAAGGCCTCTGTTCCAACATAAATCATGCCGGATGAGATGGGCAGGGGTGGAGGCCCTCCCTTTGCCAGCATTAGGCCCTGGGGATACCAGCACTTCGAACAAGAGCGAAATGCAGCAGGGAGCCCAGTGGGACTAGCCTTCATTGGACTTCCGACTTCTAAAACCAAACTAAATAGATACATATTTCAAAAGCTTGCAAATGAAGGCTTCTGAAGGGCATAGGAGCAGGACTGGTACTGCTTTTTTCAATGTCCTTAAATGTATGCAAGCCAGTCTCCAAATAAAGGTGGGGGAGGGGTAGAATTTTTCCAGCTGGGAAGACTGCAGCTCCTTTTTGCTACTGAATCCATCATGCCAAGTCTCCAAAACCAAACCATTCCAGAAGCAACATACACATTTTTTAACAAGCAATGTATGGGTTGCTTTCTTTGGATGTTTATATCCTCCGGCTTTGGAGCCCGCCAGAGGCCTTTCCAAGGTGGAAAAAACATACTGGCCCAGAGGTTCAGCCCTTAAAACCTTGCAAATGAATGAAAAACGATACATTATGCAGGAATAAGAAACAGAGTCTCTTTTAAATTCAGTTCAATGAAAAATTTTTGAGTACTGCAAAATACGCAAACGCTTTATAGGGTAACGAAGGGCCATGTGGCCTGGTTGGAAGAAAATGGGGAGCGCGGCTCCGTGGACGTGCCGGGCCAGGAGTACCTCAGGGCCGCTCGCCTTGCGCGAGAAGGGGTTAACTGACGTCACAGGAGGGGCGGGACCTGAGCCCCGACGTCACTCGCCCCTCCCGGCTTGGTTTACCCCTCTGCCCAGGCCCGGCTCATCTCTACGCTTGTGCGTCAGCTGCGTCCGCTCTCGGCTTAATATAGTTCAACGGCTTCTATTCCTCGTAACCTAGGCAACAGGAAAGGATTCGGTGTGATTGGCAGCTGCCCTTCCAGCCGGAAGAGGCGACAGGCGGAGTGAAAAGGGAAAAGTCCACAAAGCCATTCATTGGCTAGAGCAGCAACACTTCGGGTGGGCGGGGCGGTCATTCGACAGCGCCGATAGCCATTGGGTGAAGCGCACGGGCACGAGAGGGCGGGGCCACACTGGGCCCCGGAAGCGACGTGCTTTCCGCCTCTAGACAGCGCCTCTCTAGCCACGCTCCTCGCACGTCCATTCCTCTGCCTCTTGTGCGCCTCACAAAGGCCGGCCAGAGATTTCAAATGCCCGTGGCCGTCTCAGCGTCACCGCAGGCGTGGCCGCCCCGGAAGCGGAAGCCCCCTCTTTCCCGCCAGACGCCGGAAGAGGCGCGGCGGCAGAGGCAAGAGCCATGGAGCCGGCGGAGTCGCAGGCGGCCGAGGGCGAGCCGTGGCCGGAGGTGGCGGCCTGCGGCCGGCGTGAGCTGAGCCTGGAGGCTGGCGAGGCGCTGGAGCGGCGCGTGCGAGCGGCCGGGGGACGCCTGCCGGCGGCGGTGGGGGCGCTAGGCGCGGCCCTGCGCTCGCTGGAGGTGCGCGGCGGCTGCGCGGCGCTGCGGGAACCCGGGCCGGCCCTGGGGCGCCTGGCGGGGCTGCAGACGCTGGCGCTGCCGGGCTGCGGGCTGGGCCCGGCCGGGCTGGCCCACGCCGGGCGCCTGCTGCCGGCCACGCTGCGCACGCTCGACCTCTCCGGCAACGCGCTGGAGCAGCTGCCGACCGAGCTGGGCGGAGCCGGCGCGCCGCAGCCCGAGGCGGCCGCGGGAGCGAGGGACGGCACGGCCGCCCTGCCCGAGCTGCGGCTGCTCAACTTGCGCCGCAACCGCCTGCGTGAGCTGGGCCCCGGCCTGGCCCGCCACGCGCCGGCCCTGCAGGAGCTGCTGCTGGGCGGCAATCGGCTGCGCAGCCTCCCGGGAGGCCTCGTGCCTGCGCCTGGCGACGGCGACCGCCGCGCCGCAGCCCCGCTGCCGCTTCTGGGCGTCCTTGAGGCCGCCGGCAACGACTTGGAGGAGCTGGGACCCCACATCGCCCGCCTGTCTGGGCTCAAGGTGAGGAGACAGTGGTGGCACCCTCGCTGCCCGGTTGCCCCCGCTTGCGCTTTGCTTTGCCCTCGACGCGCGTTGCAGAAGTCAGTGCAATGGCTCTGCAAGATAGGCCGGTGCCATTCCCATTTGGCAGAGTTTCAAGACTGCTAGCTGCCGACCACAAACGTCCCAGGGACTAAATCCTGGAAGGTCGTGTTACTTTTAGCTAGTTCCATTGTCCGACTACTTCGATTAGAAAATAAGTGAGCTTTAACTTAAAATGAATGCTTTCGTTTTTTTGTGTTTGGCCCTATAAGACACTGGAATGTGTCCTTCTGGGCCTCTCTGAAATGAATGTCAGCCTTCTGGCCATTCTGTACCCTTGCACTATCTTAGTGGGCCAATTGATGACCAAGCAAGAGCTCATAGTTGGTTTATTGTTAAGATCATATTCTAGAGGTTCTCCAACTAAAAATATTGCATCCTGACCTTTCAATTTAATTTTATATTGTTTTTGTGCTTCAGTGTTGATGATAATGTCACATCAAGAAAGGAGAGACTACGTTTAGAGCAGTCTTGTGGTTCCAACCCATCATGCACATGACCATAGCACCATTCAGATTTCTAACTCTGAGTTTGAAAAAGTCTTCTTACTCTGTAGCTGAGGGCCTGCAACTGGTGTGGAAAGGACCGCTGCTGGCTGTTTCTCTGAGGCTGTAAAAGTGAGCTCAGAGTGGGCCAGGGCAAGGGAGGTGAGAAGAGTGGTGCTGTCAATTTATTCTGTGTCCTGGTCATATCTCACCCTCTTTTTTTCTCCTCCAAAAAGCTGTAGTTTGGCCACCTAATTTGACTGTTAAGCTGTTTGGCAGGGTGGGGAGAGCACAGATGCCACCTTTGCCTTTACACATCAGATGCCTCCCTACAGCTTTTCCAAAGGAGTCATGTAAGGTTAAAAGCCCACTTGATTCACTTCCCTCTTCCAGCTCTGACCACACAGGTGCCAAGCTTAGTTTCTGGTTCACTGCACGATTGCAGTTTTCATAAAGGTGAGGCATGTGCTGTGTGAACCAGAGCATTCTGTGTAGAATTTCGCTTGGCATAAAAAAAAAAGTTCTGTGACGGATAGCTTTCTCTCCTGTGTTAGCATTTCCTGTCCTAAAAAATTCAGATAACATAAATCTCCATTACCTTTCTTATTTCTGCTTGTTTTAGCATAACAAAATGGTTGCTGTTGTAGCTGTGGCCAGACCTTTCCTGTGTGGGGATTTTGCCAGTTTGGGAAGGGGACAGAGATGAGAGCGGTTCTGCAGGTTATCAGAATCCATTTGCTTTGGCCTGGGAGCTTTGGAGCCTTTGGTAGTCTGAGATGGTCCTTGTTCAGCAGTGGAGTACTCAGTTCTCATGCAAAAGGCCCCAGGTACATTTTCCAGGTGGGGCTGGGGGAATTTCTGCCTGAACTCCTGGAGATGCCTGGCCAGTTTAGGTTGACCACACTGGATTCACTCCCTGTAAGGCAGTTTCTGATGTTGGTGTTACATACGAGGACATGAAGCTGCAGCCCTGCTATGTTTAGAAAGTGTGCTTGCCTTACTGAAAGGCTCAGGAGGTTTTCTTCATTACCTGAGGGCCCCGATCCTAGTGCTCAAACATAGTTGGTTTCTTTAGTCTTTTATACTACTTGAGAGCCTGCGTTCTTAGGATGGTTCTGCGTTACATGCAAAACAGTCCAGTTCCATTCCCATACCATGTCCTGTTCAAAGGACTTCACATAGTATGGCCAGGCAAGATACTCTGTCTGAAACTTGGAAAACTGCTTCCACTCAGAACATCGTCTGAGTGGGCCATTATTTGTATCAGAAAAGTTTATATGTTTTCTTTCTAGAGTCTGGATGTTTCCAATAACAAATTATCTGAAATCCCTGTGGAGCTGGCCGACTGTCCAAAGCTGAAGGATGTCAACTTGAAAGGAAATGCTCTCAAGGACAAACGACTGGAAAAGATGGTGAATGGCTGCCAGACAAAGTCCATCTTGGAGTATTTGCGTGTTGGAGGCCGAGGGGGCGGCAAAGGGAAAGGCAAGCAGGACAGTGCTGAAAGAGAAGAGCCAAGGAAGAAAAAGAGAGAGAAGAACAGGAAGAAAGGCAGTGATTCTGAAGAAGAGGCGGAAGAGAGCCGGAAGCTGCTGCTGAAAGTTCTCCACATCTCCGAGAATCCAGCACCATTGGTCATAAAAGCCAGTCCCAATGTCAAAGACATCCGTCCATATATTGTATGTTGTGTGGTGAAAGGCATGAAATTCAACCCAGGCAATGCTTTGAAGAGGTTTCTTTCTGTTCAGGTAGGTCTCAAAAGGTGTGCTTGGTGGGTTATGGGCACAGCTGAGCTAGGAAGGGCCAGAATTCTTGTCTGCTGGCAGTTCTGGAACCGATCTGGTTTATCATGCAAACAGCTACAAGACAAAAGAAGGCAGCAGTTTTCCTCTGCTGCATGAAAGAGCAAGACTAGATCTAATGGGCACAAATTACAGGCAGGTTGGACATTAGGCGAAACTTCTTGAAAGCAGGAGCAGTTCAGTCGTGTGGCTTAGTGGTGGGCAGAAGGTAGACAGCCAGGTGCTGGGGATGCTTTTGCCCTGGAGTTCCTGCATTGAGCTGAGGTTGGACTAGATGGCCTCCGGCTGTATTGTTTTAGGACAAAGTGGTGAAGAATTTTGGGAAACAGTTAACAGGCCAGGAGTCGCTAACATAGCTCTTTAAACAAAGAACTGATTTCAACTTCAGACTAAACTCCATGAGGACATTTGTGAGAAACGAACAGCAGCCACTATTGCCACGCATGACTTACGACTGGTGAAAGGTCCTCTTCTTTACGATGCCCGTTCTCCAGACAATCTCAAGGTAGAGTATGCCATAACAACCGGCTGGTAGCGAGTTGAACTCGGAGCTGGTTTCCTTGGGCAGGTAAGGGAAAGGCACAGCAGTGGGGTTTTGGCTGCTTTTGCCTTTGTTTTCTTGAGAAGACACTGGGCTACCTAAAGCAGATGAGTGGGTTGAAGCTTTGAAAAGTTTGCCTCTTTTGCGCCTTCTGCAGCAGTTACCTTTAATTTTCTTTGTCTGCACCCCATACGAATGAATAATTATTTATCTTAAATGGAGCTGAAAGGCATGACAGTTCCAGACTATTGTGCCTTTCTGTTCTTTTAAGAGTCAGGCTGTTGCTGTCCATTCTGTTAAGATAAAGTACTATTCTTATTTTTACAGATTTGTTGTTTTTGGTTTGATGGGCACAAATTCTTAATAAACTCATTAACTTGTCCATCCCAGTTAAATGCGCTGCAGAAGCTCATTTCAGGCTCTATGCTAAACTCTGCTTAAGGAAGCACTAACTTTGGTTTTGCATGATGTTTGAATTGACAAACAGACTTCTGCAGTCAGCTAGTAAAATGTATAGGGACCATGGTTTGATTGGGCTTCCAAACTTGCAGATTTAAGTGATTTTTTAAAATAGAGAATCCAGGGTTATAGCTCTTACTCCACCCTTAGAAGCTACTGTGCCATGGAGATGGGAGGGCTGAGCAGGTCGAGATTGGCTCAGAGCCACAGATCGATTGCAAGGTCAAACCATAGTTTGGGCTTTTGGCTATGGCTAGCACAGGCAGATTTAGCGCAACATCTGAATTTAGCCTCTTATGTAACTTGAGGTATTTTATTTGCACCTGAGAAGTGTGGCTTTGTATTTTGTGAACTGGCTTAACATAGCATGCAAAATCTTCCAAGCAGTCTTTCACAAAATTACAATGAGATTCTGTATTTTTAAGATCAGTTGTATTGTTACTATTACTTAAGCAAATGATTTTGAGGAAATCAGAATCTTAATATAGCAAAATTAGAATGGTGTCCTAAAGAAGAATTGCAACGTATCGTTTGGAGGCTCTTAGAAACTGGTCCTGATGTGAGAACTTGTTAATGGACTCCAGAGTCCTTTTTGTTCATGTTGTTTATTTACTGAATCTGTTTGAAACGTTACAGATCGTTCCCTTGGGCCGGAAGGAAATTAAAGCAAAGGATCTCCTCCGGCAGCTACAGGCAGAAGCTGAGGAGCAGCGAAAACAGAAGAAAAGGCAGAATATCTCTGGACTGCACAAGTTAGTGTTAACCTTGGAGCGGAGCGTGACTCCCGGAAGTTTGCAGAGTCCACAAACAATTAGGTTCTCTAGAACCATGAGCATAGCCTTTTTGTGGTGGCCCCGTATGTTTGGAGCTTTCTCCATCAAACTCCTTTTGCCCCCCTCTCATTTCAGAGTTTTAAGCAAGGCCCTAAATATTTGTGCTTTACTAGGCCTCTGGGTGACGTGCTGTCTGCTCCTATTAATCCTTTATGTCCAGTGACATGCTGCTTTTAGTCATCTACGATGCATGTTCATTGTGTTGATTTTTAAACTTTTGTTGTACATCACACTGAGAATGCTCGGTCGGAAAGCTAGCTGGTACGTTTAAATAGATCGACCTTTAAAAGCCCAGTGCTAGAGATGAGCAGAAGCCCGCAGACTGGGAGGCGCACGCTCATCCAATGCAGAGCAGAAGGTGTGTGGGGGGCAGTATCTACCTCCCACTCTGCGTTGCTGCTGAAAGGCCCTTTTCAGCTGTCTTGTGACAGTGTTTCCAAGGGGGAAATAAACTGAAATAAACTGGTCTTTACCTGGCACCAAAAAGAGTAAAAGAGGCACCCGGAGAGCCCCTCTGGGAAGCTCATGCCAGAGTCAGGGTGCTGCTCCCGAAAGGCCCTTCTTCCTGCTGCGACCCTCCTGATCTGGCCGTTGTGCAACTGAGTAACAGTTGAGGATAATGGGGTTGGTCTGGCCTGCTTCGTGCCCCACTTCACTGGTGCTGGGGCAGGTGCTTGTGCTTGCCCTTCCCATGAGCCCAAGGCCGCTGCCACATTGGCTTGTCCTCATTGAATTCGGAAGGATTCGCTTTTGAAAAGCCATCTATAGAAATGAGCTATAAGTAGCTCTCTTGGTCCCTGCTTATGTGTGAAGGGTCAATGCTTGGAAGTTTTCGTGATGAAGATCAAAATTATCAAAACAGCATTCAGTGTTATTTTTTGATATTGGCTCTCAGTTTTCTTGCAAACAGAAGTCCCTAAAGTTTAAAGTTTTAAAGTTACTCTTCTCATTTGTGTATCAGTTTCTTACTTCCCTGTCAAGTGCCATGGTAATTTCTGCCCCCTTTTTCACTCCTTATCAGGTACCTCCAGTTATTGGATGGGAAAGAGAATTACCCTTGCCTGGTGGATGCTGAAGATGCTGTCATTTCTTTCCCACCGATTACAAATAGTGACAAGACAAAGGTAGGAACGCTGTGGTGTGATCAGGGCTGTTCTTTCCCTTAGATTTGTAGAAAAGATGAACTCCTGCACCAAGCAGGTGCCTGTACTGAGATTTGTACACTGCAGGCACACGCGTGTGCTTTTATTTTGCATGGGCTTCCACAAGAGGTCGTTGAGGCCCCATCGGTGTGGGTGTTCAAGGATGGGCTGGACATGCACATGGTGGGCTTGTCATGAGTGGAGCTGACTGGAACCGGGGTCAGACTAGATGGCCCGGGAGGCCCCTTCTGACTTGCTATGTTTCTGTAACTCTGGTTTTGATAGTCCTGGGAGGAGCAGGGGATCGAATCCTCTGCCCCGCAGCCATTTCTTGGACAGAGCAGAAGCCTTTGATGCTGATATTGTGGCAAAAAAAGCTCCTCCCGCAGTTTCTGAACCTTCTCAGAGAAGCATGAGGGTTCAGCGGAGGTCTGAGGCCAGAGCCTGGATCTCTGCAGAACAGCAGCTGAGTCCAAGAGGCGAGGAGCCGGGCGCTGGGTGTTCTCAGCCAAGCCAGTGGAGCAGGCCTCCCTGTTGCAGCCAGATGGAGCTCCTGAAATGGCGCATGAAGAGGGAGCTGTGGGCAGGCAGCCTGCTGATTCCTAAAGAGCCCATCACTTTTCTTGCAGTAAATCCCGCTCTTGCTGCAGTTGGGGCCTAAGGCTGCAGACGCAGCTGGCAAAGTTCTTAATTCCCATGAGTGCTTCTCTTTTTTTCCTTGTTGTTAAGCTGGGAAAAACAACCTCTGACGTCCTTCTGGAAGTCACAAGTGCTACCAGCCTGCAGATCTGCAAGGATGTGATGGACAGCCTCATTCTAGTAAGACTTGTTTGGACTTCTGTTTAACTGTAGACATCCAACAGCAATAGAAAGCTGAAAATCACTGCTAAAAAAGCGGCTGTTTGGAAGCAAAGCTCATTGCATAAAACAAGCTCACTTGGGCAGCCGGCAGCCTACTTCATTCGAGTGGCCCCCCTTCGCACAGAGCTGCCCATCTGCCAGGGGTGTCCGTAGTCTGCTGTTGCCTGCGTGGGATGCAGCAGCTCAGTTTGAACACAACAGCTGGCCACATGAAAGTGCCTGCTTGCCCCTGTTCATTTTGCTGCCACGCCTTTTCAGTCAGGTCTCAGCTGGAATGCCTCCCAGGAGGCACCGGTTCCTCCACGGCATCCCTGGAATCCTGGCTCAAGTTCTTGTTGCGTTGGTGGCTTCTGTGGAGCTGCGTGCTGAGCAGTCAGCAGATGGTCCATCAAGCCCGGGGCTGGTCTGCTGTGTCAGGGCAGGTGTTCTCTCGGTTCTGGCGAAGGAGGCCTTCCCTGTCCGTTTGCAAGAGACCCTTCTTAAGCAAAGAGGCCAGAGGCTCTCCTGGGACTGTCAGCAGAACGCGGGAGGGCTTGGTTCTGTGCACTGAAGAAGACCCTGGTGGAGCGGGCTCTGCTCGAACCCTGCTGCAAGCCAGAGGTGATGCAAGCATTGCTTCACACGCAGCCCACAGTGAGCAGGTGTGGGCAGCACACCACAACCCCCGTGGGGCTGCATGTTCGTAAGGGTGGGTGCAGAAGCCCAGGATCCACTGTGGCGGGTGGTGGGTTGAACAACTGAGGATGAGCTTGGCATGGCGTGCAGACCGAATCCTTACACACTCAGGAAATGGCACGCGCTATTTCTTGTCTGCAAAAAATCACCCTTCTCTTTTAGAAATCAGTTAACAGGCTGATGAATGCAACTCCTGATTTGAAGTTGATCACGGAAAGGGTGCAGATCTGTCCAGTTTTTACCGTATTTTGCAGGGGCTGCATGCCAGCAATTTAAGCCCAAGGTCTTGGCTTAAATACGCCAAGATGTGCGTGAGCCGCTTGTGTTTGGGCACAGCCCCCCATTCCTCCTGTTGTGAACAAGGGGTCCAGCCAAGAGGTGCCGTTCACCTCTACTTCCCATCACATGCAGACTGGGTGCTCTCAGACATGCCAGGATTTGTGAGTCCGTTCCAAGCCGTCATTTTAAACTGGCTTACAGTCCTGGCAAACTTTTGTTTTGGCAACAGGGAACCATCGTTTCCAGTTTGTCTTGGTGGGAAGTCGTGACCAGTGGCAGCTCCCGCCCTGAGTTGGCAGGTGGTGGGGCAAGCCAGGAGTTCTGTGCAGCGCTCAAGCTTTGTCTGTTTGTCTGATGGGATCCCACACATTCCTTGATCTTTGGAAACTTCACATCCTCTCCAAAACTTACTGATTAGAAATGGGGATGGGGGTGTTCTTCTCCCATGGAAAAGAGATTGAGATTCTAACGTGTTCCTCTTTTATGGCTTTTCTGTGTGTCTTTGGGATTACGGCATACCCAAAGCCCTCCGTATTCCCTCCAGCAAAATGCCCATCTGCCTCACAAGTGACTTTGCAGGCCTTTGACCAGTGGCTTTGCCTCAGTTAGCGTTTTTCCTGGGTCACGGTGTGAAAACCCGCTCAGCTTTATTGAAGAACGCCTACTTACACATGGAAATCGGTTCCTTTTATTGCAGAAAATGGCAGAGCTGAACAAGTCTACTTTGGAGAATAATGATGTGGAGCTGGGTTCTGAAGAGGAATGCAATGAGGCTGTTCGGCATGAAAATTCGAGCCCCAGAGGTCCTTCCCAGAACTCTCCCCTGATGTTGGAGCAGGTTCGGGTCGTGGACATGGATGGGAATTTAAAAGTCCTTTATCCTTCGAAAACAGATCTCGGCGCGTTCTCCTCCCTCGTGACTATTGTTCATTAGGCGCCCTTAGCGTCCTCCGCTTGTCCTGGGGCGTGTTCTGTGACATTTGTAGCCAGCAGCCCCACTGGGTGACTTTTCCAGTGTACAGGCACCAAGGCGCCCTGCTTTGAGGCATGGGGCGGTTGACTGCTAACTATGCAGGGCTCTTTGGTCAAGAGAGACTCAGGCATCCGTGTGGTTAATGACATGGAACCCCCTAGCCAAGGCTGCGCTTGCTCCAGGCTGACATTGGATGAGGGCGCCGAACACTATTTATTTTAATGAGATAGGGTGGTACCTGTGCCGTGTGTGAGCAGGAGTCTCCTGAGCGTAGCCGCGCTCTGGCTGTGATCAGCAGCTGCGTGGGGTGCGGTCTCTGGAGGGCCAGCAGCACTGCCTCCACAGACACAACCTCAGCTTGTTCCGGCGGTCGCGGGAGGGCAGGCGAGGAGGGTGTCTCGCAGCTCCTTCCTCTCCCCGGTGTTCAGGTGCCGGCTCTCTGGCCGCATGAACTGCTTATTCCCACAGTTTGGGGGGCAGCCCATTCCTCCGGGGCTGTGCCCAGGGTCAGTGGAGAAAGGCCCCTTTGTCTGATCCACCGGTGTTGGTGAAACGATGTGGCGGGAAATGCCCATGCGCCAGGGAACTGTACAAAATGTCTGAATTGGAGCTTGTACCCCAGACAAGTTTTTCCAACTGGAGGCCCTCCAGCTCTCTGGGATTCCACCCTCCATCAGCCTCGTCTGGAATGAGAGAGTCAGGCATGCTGGAGTCAGAGTGCCGTGTGGCAGCAAAACGTCGCATGAGGGAAGAGGCCCCCAAGCCAAGGGTGGTGCTCCAGCCCGCGGGGTGGGCGCTCTTGCCAGGGCTCGAGGCCTCGATCGGAGCCTTCCCAGCTCTTCACATCATCTCAGTGGTTTGCAGCGCGTTGTGTCATTGCGGTAGTAAAATCACCCCTGCGCATCACATGCCACACTGGCTGGGGCGGCAGCACTGGTCAAGGGGCACGTGGTGAAACCACACCAGAGTGGTCACTTAGATGGGATTGGTGCTCGTCTGCCCTCAGTCTTGGTCCCCTCCACACTGCAGTGCCCGTGATCCTTGGCTGTTGGCCATACAGGTGGGCACTGGTGGGAGTTGTAATCCAAAATATGTGGAGAGCACCAGATAGTGGCCTTTCCAGAACCGGTGGTGTTTGTGGGAGGGGGTGTGATGCTGTTCCAGGAGAATAAAGGCAGAAATCCCACTGGATGTGCTTGAGCCCTGTGGCTCCAGCTAAAGGTACCCTCTTGCAGCATGGTCTAACTTTCTAGCCCTCAGTGATCACAGAGAAGGACTTAAATGATAGCAGCCACTCATGCCAAAAGAGTACAAATAAAGCGGAAAGAACATTTCTGAGCTTGGATTGGTCATTCGAGTTCTTACATTGTGCCTTCAGATGAAATGTTCCACTTTGCATAACAATTTCTGAACATCGCAGCCGGCCGCCGGAAGCTCCATGCCACGGCCCTTCACTTGCCTGGCTGCAGCTCTCTTGAACCTGCCCACCCTCGGGCTGAGAGGAGGTGTGTGCACTCTTTCCCTTCAGAATGTTCCCTGGGGTGCAATCCTGCACCAGCTTAGACAGAAAAGGGGCCTGCAGCTCCATGCTGCCTGGGGGGAATAGAAGCAGCAGCCCTTGTTTCCACCTAGACTGGGTGTACCCGATCACTGCATGACTTGAGCTCTGACAGAAGGTTCCCGTGCTGATTTGGATGCTCAGCGCGGCATCTGGTTAGCCACTGCTGAACCCCCATCGCTTGGCGCAAGGGCTGGTACGGTTGCAGTCAGAGCTCCTTCAGTGGTGCGCTGGGGTGGGAAGAAGGGAGTGCCCTCGTGACAGAGCCCTCCTCTTGAAGACACGCTTTTCTGGAACACCTGCAGAGCGCTCCAGCCACCCGCACATGGGACAGGCGCACAGAGCACCTGCGTTTCGGTGCAAGAGAGGCCAACCTGTTCGGCCACTGGCTGGCCTACAGAAAGCTGGCTGATTCGAAGGTGCGTAGCTGCAGTCTGTTCATGCATAGCTGCTTGCGCAACGTGTATTTTGGGGAGGCCTTCAGATTAGCAACATCATCCTTTAAAAAAACATTGGAATGGAGGGTGGGAGGACGTATGCTAAATTTAATGTGTGCCAAGCTGAGCCTTTCAAAAAGACGATCAAAGCATTTTTCTTTGGCCTCTTGGGATTGCAGCAGGAGCAGCCAAATTCATCTTGCTCTGACAGAACAGCTCTGGGGTCTCTTGAAGTGAGCCCACCCTTGGTGCATCCTGTGTTGAGGTTTGCGAGGCCGCCTCCCCAGGCCCGTGTAGCCGACTTCCTGCACCAGCCTGCGGCCTCCACAGCAGCTCCTGGCAATCCTGGTCAGCGGCTATGCAAGAGTCCAGTCTCCAGGTTTTCCTGTGGCTTAATTAGCCTGCCTTGTGTTGCTCAAGGACTTAGAAAGCTACTTACGGGATCACAGTAGGCTCCTGCGAGCCCCGCATTCATTAAAGATCCCCAGCAACTGCTCAAGAGTTCTCCAGAAATTGCCCAGTTAGCCACCGGCAGCTGGCAACTGCGTCTGTATCTCAAGTACAAGCTTAATAAGCGGTGGAGTTGTCATCTTCGTTGGAGCCTGCGCCAAAGCAGCAAAAGGTCGAGTGCAGAGCAGAGGCGGCGGCTTCGCCCGACCATTGCCCTGCCCAGCTCTGTACTGGCTGCACCAGCCAAGGGAATGCCAGGAGCTGCAGCCCAGAGCACCTGGTTTGGAGAGGGTGGTCCTACGTGGCTGGTGGCAACCCTCCGAGAGCCCAAGCAAGGACCCTGCCTGGAGGTCCCAAAGATCAAAGCTGGGGGATGTGAGCAGGCAAAGCCGGTGTTTGGGCTCTTCGTTTGAAAGGGCACGGCCTGAGCCCACCTGTAGGAACTGGGCCTGAAGGCCTCCTAAGCCCTTGCTGGCCTGCCGCGTCCTCAGCACAGCCAGGACCCGCTGCCGTTGCCCCCCTGAGTGGCTGTGAGTTCCACAGGCCAGCCATGCAGCAAGCTGTAAGGTCACTTGCAGGGGCTTCATTAGAGCACACTCCTTTTGGTAAAGGAAGAAAAAACGGTCTTGATTTTCTCCAGCAGGAACTGATAGCCTTCTCCTGACTGAGGCACTGTCCCTCATGAGTAAACACTGGCTGGAAAGGCCCAAGCGATCCGTTCATTCACACAGCCACTAGAGTTAGTGCAGTAGTGGTTAAGCACACAGGACGGGCTGAGGTGGTCTGGATCCCAGTCCTGCTCGGCTCAGTCATGGAGCCAACTGGGTGACTCTGGGCCAGTCATGACCTGCCTTACACAGTCGGGATAGGATGGAGAGCAGCAGGAAGAGAATGATGTAAGCTGTGTTGAGTTCTTTGTAAGAAGGAGGGATATAAATCTAATAATTAAATGTCACCACCCCCATTAACTCACTTCTTCCCCAATCCCAGCTGGGAGGAGGAATCTGGCATTTAAAAACTTCCATGTCCCACTGGGAAGCAATTTTGGGACGTTTTCCACCCTGATCTGCACAATGGATAGATGTCTCTACAGTGTCCCTTTTTGGTGGTCTTTTTCTCCTAAATGAAAATGTAGCAGATGCTGCGGCCTTGTAGGGAAGGCGTTCCAGAATCCCTGATAGTTTTAGTTGCCCTTCTTTGTATCTCTTGCATGGAATGTGCGAATGTTACGGGGATCCTTAGCTCCGGAGAGCAGGGTGATGCCCCCCTCCTCTGCAGAACCTCAGAACACAATTCCGTAGCGCTCTCTTCGATGGGATGCGAAGAACCCTGCAGCTGTGCACCTGAATTCAGCACGGATGTCAGTCCAGAAGCCAAATTCCAGTCTGGCAGAGTTCCTGTGAGCCGCATTCCCTCTCTGAGTGCAGCCAAAATGATTCTTAAAGATTTTAAGCCTGCTGAGAAATACGCACAACTAAATCACTCAAGAACACGTTGATATGGAATGCCAAACAGCATAGACGACGGCCATTTTATTTTGAGTACCTTTCCTCATTACGCTGCGCGTGCAGTTTGCCCTTTCCACAGCAGCCATGCTCAGGGCCGCCATTTTCATCGGACCCTCCCCCACAGCCCACCACATTTCTGTTCAGAAGGTAGCACGTGATTTGCAAGTAGCCAGGACCTAACTAGCAAGACAGAATCGCTGCGGCAACTTTCTTTTCAGCTGCTGCCACCGCCACTCTCCTCACCGTGAAAAAGCTCTTACCTCCCATCAGGATTTGATTGAAGATAAGAGCTGTGGTGCTTAGAAAAGGCCGCCTTTTCCATGCTCTGCAGGAAAGAGCTCTTCTGCAATTAGCTGCTAATTACAGATAAGCTTTTCCTGCCAGGAAAGTTTGGCAGAAGATGGCAAGCCAGAAGGGGAAACTCTTCCCTGTTTCTGCTGGTTTTAAGAATGAGGGAAACTTCACAAGTAATTTGGGAACCAGTCAAAAATCCTGTGGGAACACCCCCAACTTTTTAAGCATAACAACACGAGCCCATGGACAATTGCTTTGATGCAAGTCCCGCTGTTAGTTATAAGTCTGTGCAGAATTGACACTGTGGATCCTTCCATCCCGGATCTGTGTGCCCACGAGGATTTAAACCGTGGCTTTGTTTGGGTGCCTCATAAATGCTGAAATTCAGAGCTGGAATGTAATGGCTGCTATGCTGGTAGTCAAATGGAGAAGATGTTCGAAATTTTTCACTTCCTTGAGACTGAAACATTAAACATGTCCCCCACCAGCGCTCGCTCAATCGCGTGCTCGCTCTCTCTCTCTCTCTCTCTCTCTCTCTCTCTCTCTCTCTCTCTCGCTCTCGCTCTCGCTCTCGCTCTCGCTCTCGCTCTCGCTCTCTCTCTCTCTCTCTCTCTCACACACACACACACACACACACACACACACACACACACACACACACAGCTTCCTCTGCATTGTGGCCAGCAACTGCGTAACCAAGCTGGCGGCATAACGAAAGGCCCAGCCGGTCAGGTGTCATTTTTCAGCCACATGATTGTCCTGAAGTCCTGTAACCCGACAAGTCTCTGCAAGTACAGCTGTGTCGTCCAAGGGGCCCATCACCTTCTCAGCTTATCGGCAGCTTAATACATTTCCAAGAGCTTAGCTGAGGCTTTCCTGAGAGAGGTTCCCTCTTGGAAGGCTTAGGAGAAAAGGGTGATGTGGTCGACAGGGTCAGCCAGCCGGGCTCTCGGGTTTCTCCCTCTGGCCCTCACAGCTGCGCCTCGGGAACTGGAGCAGAAGCCAAGAGCAGCTGCAGGCCGGCTGGCCAAGGGGGCTGCATAGCCATGCCCACGGGAAGCCGGGCAGCTCTCCGCCTCCGCTGCAGGGAGATCCCTCGCCTCTGCATCGCGCAGGGGCAGCTGGGGACCCCGGCCCCATGGCTTTCTGGGCGCCAGAATCTCTCAGCAGCCCGCACTAGGCCCGGGTGGAGCAGGGGGGGGCATGCCGCAACCCCCAGGCTCACAGCACAGCGCAGCTTCTCATCCCGCTGCCGGTGGAGCCCCTGGGAAGGGTGCGCTGTGCGCTCCCCTTGCCCCCGCTGCCCAGAGGCCACAGGAGCCACGGTGAGATCAGCCCAGAGGAGGCGGAGAGCAGCCGCCCTCGGGAGGAGGCGCCCCTTCTGACTCGCAAACAGAGCAGCGCATCCTGGTGTGGCTGGAGCAGGTGAACAGGAGCTGCTTCGCCCCACTGAGCTGCGGCTTCAGGCCCCACCTGGAAGCCATCAAAATTGTCTACTGGGGGAGGGAGCACCTGGCTGCCTCGTTGAAGCCGTCCTTGAGATGACTCGGGCACAGCCTGCGTGGGAAGCCAGGCTCGCGAGGCCACTTAGTCTCTCGCCCCTGCAGCCTCTCTTTCTGGGTTCGCTTCAGAGCGGGTGGCCCCCCACCCCGCCCCACCAGGACTTTCCCATTGCTCGCCACCCCACGCCACTCTCCTCCTGCCCTCTGCATCCACGTGTGCTGGAAAAGAAAGCTGTGGGTTTTCTCCCTCTCGTCGTACGTGGGGCTCACCTGGTGAGATGGTTTGAGAGCACGTCCAGGACATACTTCCTAAACTTGCTGTAAGATGCAGTGGTGGCCGTGGGCTGAGATGTCTCCAGAAAGAGAATAGACAGACTGGCAGTGTGGAAGAGGCCTCTCCGTGGCTACTGAGATGAACCCCTGGCGGCAGTTGAGCTGGTCTGAGTTTGCTTTGCTCTTCCTCCTGCCCGAAGCTTGTTTCCTTTTGTGTTGTGACTTTTACACTGTAAGCTTGTGGACAAGGTTGGCCGCTGTGGAAGCCTTTCCTAGCTGGAGAGTGGGGACAGTGTGCATTCCCTAAATGGAAACCTCAGAGGCACCCTGATGCTAATGCGGCTGCTGGAGAGCAGCACCAGAGAAGGCTGGGCTCCTGCATCGCCATGTGCCACATTTGGCCCTGTGCTGGCCTCGCTGCTTTGCCCTTCATCCACCCGCCACTGCAGAGCAGCTCCCGAGACTTTCTCCAACCCCAAATTTGGCCCTTGGGTTGCGATTAGTCAGCCCCACTTCTTTACCCACTTGGCTTCAGGGATAACCGGCAACTGGCATCTGTGTTGCCAATGTCCAAACCGAAATGCTGTGCCCCCGACACCGGGAAAGGTGGTGGAGAGACCCTGTGGCCCCCCTACTCATGGGCTGCCCCATATGGAGTCAGTGGCTGGGGGAGGGCTGGGGTGGGGGCCCCGGCACTTGCAGCCCCGCACCGCGGAGGGCAGCTTCCACGCCAGAGCCAGCAAAACACGGCTGAACTCCAGACCCTGCATCCAGCCAGAGGCCGTGGCCCACTCGCTGTGCTCCTGCTTGGGAGGAATGTGGTGCTCAGCTCCACGGAGGGAGGGGACCCATCCTGCCGGCTCCCTGCCCCAACATTCCAGCCGCACAAAGGACGCTGTCTAAACACACGGTGCAGCTGTGCCGTGGGGCCCGTGGCAACAGCATTCCTGGCGCCGCGTTCAAAGCTCCGCAGAGAAGTCTCCCCGCTCTGCCTGCCCAGCATCCGAGGGTGGGCGGCCTGGAGGGCCTCCGTGCTTCGCTTGGCCTGCAGCCAGCCTCCCCTGCTGTTTACTTTGGCTGCAGCGAAGCCTTCGGATCAGAAAGGCTGAATTTGTTCGCCTTCGGAATTGGGGGTGGGGAGGAAAGGGGGAGAAATATGGTCTTTCTTTCCTCTCTCCTCTTGTTCTCCGTCTCCTCTCCTTGGCTGTGATGTGGGTTGGCCATCCTTCCTGCGAAAATGGGGCTGGGGAATCACGCCACATTTTTGCCTTCCGGATGTTGGTGTGAATTGCTCGAGTTCTGAGTTCGGGGAGTGCTGGCCATCTCCTGCTTTCCTTGATGCTGCATCTCTGAGATGGGAATGGGAGCAACAGATGGCACCACCGGATGTGCGAATCAGCAGAACTTCAGCTGTGTGAAGTTCTCTGAATTCCATCCCAGGGTGCAATCTGACTTGAGTCTGTATCGGATGACAAGCACTGTTTTTCACATGGAAATGTGTGTATTTCTCCAAATATATGCCTCAGTTGTGTGCATTTTAAAATGTGGGTATTCCTTCTCCCACTGATTGAATGCATTTGTGTGCGTTTTTTAAAAATTTGCATTTTCACCGTGTTTTTCAAATGCATGCATGCATGCTATCAATCGCATTGTTTTATAATTGTTAATATTAATGCATCACATTTATGCCCCCTTTCTTCCTCTTTTAAGGAACCCAAGGAGGCCTGTGAGGTTCCCCTCCTCTCCATTTTATCCCCAAAACCCTGTGCGGTGGGGAGGCCAACAGGTGATGATTGGCCTAGAGTCACCTGTGGAGCTTCATGGCCAAGTGGGAACCAGAACCTGAATCTCCCAAGTCCCAATTTTGGTACTCTAACCACTAGATCACACTACTTCTCACAACGACCCTATGAGGTAGGTTGGGTTGAAGCTCAGTGACCAGCCTCCCCTGGAGGAACCCTTCTCAGAGGTGAATTTGGAGCTCCCTGGGCCAGAGAGCAGCTTGTGTGAGAGGCCGGAAGGGCTCTGAAGAGAGGCCAGGGGTCTGTCCCCGTAAGAGACGGGGCGAGGGCTGAGCGGTTCCTGATCTCCCGAGAGCACCTCCAGAAGCATCTCGGAGCACCCCTGTGAGGAGGGTGCCCCTCTGCTGGAGAAGTAAAGGGTGGCCCGTGAGGGGACTCCTGTGAGCCGCACGCCCGGGCTCCCCTTCGCACTGCCCTGGCCAGGCCCGTAGGCACCGTGCACGCGAGCTGCCCCAAGGCTGAGCGACAGCGAGGTGCCTCCCTCCGAGAGACAACTGGCTCGTGCGGGGCGGGTGCCGGGCGCTGCGGGAGCCACCGTGCCCCAGACGGAAGCCACCTGGGGGCCCAGTGGGAGACCGGAGCGGTGCTCAGGCCGGCCCAGCCACCAAAGGCGCTCCGCCAGGCACACGCCCCCATTGGCTGCCTGGGCCTGGGTCCATCCCTGTCCCCAGACACCCGAGCCGGGTTGTTGCTGGGCTGAGTCACCTACCCGGCTCCTCGCGGCAGCAACCCGAGGTACCTGCTGGTGCAGACGGGGGCTGCGTTGGCCCTTTTAGCCACGGCTCAAGGTTTGCTCACGCTTTGCTCGCTCGTGCTTCAGGGGCAGGTTCCTGAAAGGCCGGCAGAAGGCGGCGAGGGTCATCCCCAGACCCTTGGCAGTCCTGTCCCTGTGCTATTAATTGTTGGAATCTGAAAATCATACATTCACCCCAGGCTGGAGTCATAATCACAAATGACATCATTCTGGTTTTGCTTCTAATTTTGACTTTCTGTTCATTAAGGTGCACTTTGATCTGCTCTTAATAGTAAAAGCAGAAGCAGAAGTAATATTTTACTTATTGATTAACCTCTTTAAATACATGTGTATGCTGAACTTCCAAAAGCATGAGCATTTGTGGCAGCTGGCCCAGCTGCCGTGGGAGAATGCTGTGTGTCTTTACTACTCTCCGATGGGACCGAAGGCTGGCAGGGGTCAAGAAAGGGGTCTGTGGCCCAAGGCTGCCTACAGGCCTTCTCCTGCCTTGTTTTCTAATTCTCTGCTGGTCTTAGAATTCACTTTCCAGCTTTCCACACAACCACGAGGGCTAGAAACCTGGTCCAAATAATAAAAGCTGCCATGCTAAGACCACAAAGCATTGCACTGGTACAGGGAGCCCATATGAGAACAGTCTTGGGAATACAGAAAGGAGCTATAGGGGTTTTAGCTTCTTTTAGGATGCGTAACCCTTTCTTCAGTACAGCCTTTGGCTGCAAAGCCATGCTTCTGAGCAAGCAATGCTCAGAGTGCTTCTTTACATGCCATTAAAGGAGTCCAGCTACTGACAGCAGCCTCCCCCGTTTTCCCACTGGTTCTTTCATCTGTTTAACTCCTGGAAAAATATATGTTAAGTAAGAGGTGATGGAATACCTATAGACTGCCTGTGGATCAGTAGCACCAATAGCCCTCCGTCTAGCATCACCTACATGGCACAAAGGACCATGGGAACCCACACGCTTGCCTCCAGCGAGCAGACAAGATACGCTGCTTCCATTGCATTCACCCTTCCAACCTGGGCCAACATCAGCGCCTCCCAAAAGCGTGATCCTTCCTGCTTGTTTATTTCTTTCCTTGTTCAAAACATTTCCCTCCCAGTCCCCAGTCAAAAAGAATGGCTCCTGAAGTGGCAATCAATCGAGCAACGGAAAAGACGGGCTTCCAGCCTCAAAAGGGCACAGCACACAAGGAGACGAGGGATGGGGAGGGAAGAGGAAAAGCCAAGCAAAGTGCCACCAGGTTTGCTGGCATGGTTCTGCTCCCCCTTTTTTTTTGGGGGGGCGGGGGGGAGAGCGGTCCAGCTGATGTGTCCTTTGCCTGCTTCTGTCTCCCTCCTTTTGAAGCCCTAATTTTGCGGCAGCACCAGCAGATGAGGAAGGCGGGTCCCCGGACACGTCAGCGTTGCATGTTGTCTCCCTCCCGCCCCAGTATTTTCAAAATAAACAGGGCTCTGGCAGGACATCCTTCTCCCTTCCCAACGGCCTCGGCGCCTGGTTCCCCACCCCAGGGGCCCTTCTGCAAACGGAGCAGCCAGTTGACCCAAGCGCAGCGAGACCCAAGCCATCGGGTGGGGAACTGGAACCCCCCCCCCTTTTGCCTGCAGCAGAGCCAAAGGCCGCAAAAATCCCTCCGACCCAAGTGGGTAGCCTCTGCGGGGGCTGCAAGGCCCTCTTTTTTCGGTTTCCCAAAACACGCAACTTCTTTCAACTTCTCCTTCAATGGGTAACACTTGCTGATTTCTGTTTTTGCTTTTAAATCAGTGCCCTGTGCTTTTATTGGACATTTAAGGAATGGGTTTAGGGGCAGAAAAGAGGCAGGGGCTCTTTTTTCAAAGCAAGGCATACTCTTTGAGGGAGACGTGGTGGATGTGGCTTACCTGGATTTCAGCAGGGCCTTTGACAAGGTCCTCCACGACATCCTGGTTGAGAAATTAAGGTGTTTTGGGATAGATTAATCCATTGGACAACCATGTCCAATGGATGAGGGCATGGTTGACGAACCAAAAGCAGAGGGTGGGTGAGTGTTAGTGGGGAATCATCAGGATGGTGGCCAGTGACAAGCCGGGTCCCCCAGGGCTCTGTCCTGGGACTGATCCTGTCAAATTTAATCTCATTATTTGACTGGGTAACCTCCCAAATGGACAAAGGGAACACTGTGGACATAATCTACCCAGACTTTAGCAAAGCTTTCGACATAGTGCCACATGACATTCTGATAAGCAAATTAGCAAACACTGGACTACGTAGATGGAAAAACTATTAGGTGGATCCAAAATCTGCTGCTAGATCAGGCACAAAGAGTGCTCATCAAGGGCACCTACCCAAATTGGATGGAGGTAATGAGTGGGGTGCCACAGGGTTCAGTCCTGGGCCCAGTGCTCTTCAACATCCTTATTAATGATTTGGATGAGGAAATACAAGGAAAGAGAATCAGCTTTGCAGATGATACAAAACTGGGCGGAATACCAAATACCCTAGAAGACAGAATGAAGATTCAGGGAGATCTTGATAAACTTGAACACAGGGCTGGAAGCAACAGAATGAAATTCAATAAGGACAAGTGCCAAGTCCCCCACCAAGGGAAAAGAAACCAAAGGCATCGATAAAAGATGGGGGAATATGTGGTTCAACAGAACTGAATAAGAAAAAGATCTTGGAGTAATTGTGGACAAAAGGCTAAACATGAGCCAACAATGCAATGCAGCCACCAAAAGGGCAAATGCTATTTTGGGAGGCATTAACTTCCAAATCACAAGAAGTAGTAGGAGTAGTTGTTGTTAGTCGCGAAGTCGTGTCCGACCCATCGCGACCCCATGGACAACACTCCTCCAGGCCTCCCTGTCCTCCACCATCCCCCGGAGTCCGCTCAAGCTCACACCAACTGCTTCAGTGACTCCATCCAGCCACCTCCTCCTCTGCCGTCCCCTCCTTCTTTTGCCATCTATGGTTCCCAGCATGAGGCTCTTCTCCAGGGAGTCCTTCCTGCTAATTTGGTGGCCAAAGTATTTGAGTTTCATCTTCAGGATCTGACCTTCTAAAGAGCAGTCAGGGTTGATCTCCTCTAGGACTGACCGGTTTGATCTCCTTGCAGTCCAAGGGACTCGCAGGAGTCTCCTCCAGCACCACAATTCAAAGACCTCAATTCTTCGGTGCTCAGTCTTCCTTATGGTCCAGCTTTCACAGCCATACATTGCAACTGGGAAAACCATGGCCTTGACTATACACACTTTTGTTGGCAGGGTGATGTCTCTGCTTTTTAGTATGCTGTCTAGATTTGCCATAGCTTTCCTCCCAAGGAGCAAGTGTCTTTTAATTTCTTGGCTGCAGTCCCCATCTGTGGTGATCTTGGAGCCCAGGTAAATAAAATCTGTCACTTCCTCCATTTCTTCCCCATCTATTTACCAGGACATGAGAGGACCGGATGCCATGGTCTTAGTTTTCTTAATGCTGAGTTTCAAGCCATCTTTTGCACTCTCCTCTTTCACCTGCATCAAGAGGCTCTTTAGTTCCTCTTCACTTTCTGCCATTAGAGTGATATCATCTGCATATCTGAGGTTGTTGGTATTTCTCCCAGCAATCTTAATTCCAACTGGTGATTCATCCAGCCCCGCCTTTCTCATGATGTACTCTGCATATAAGTTAAATAGGCAGGGCGACAGTATACAGCCTTGCCAAACTCCTTTCTCAATTTTGAACCAATCAGTGGTTCCGTGTCCAGTTCTCACTGTTGCTTCTTGACCTGCATATAGGTTTCAAGAGACAAATAAGATGGTCTGGTACTCCCATCTCTTTAAGAACTTGCCACAATTTGTTGTGATCCACACAATCAAAGGCCTTAGCATAGTCAATGAAGCAGAAGCAGATGTTTCTCTGGAACTCCCTAGCTTTCTCCATGATCCAGCGTATGTTGGCAATTTGATCTCTAGTTCCTCTGCCTCTTTGAAATCCTGCCTGTACTTCTGGTAGTTCTCGGTCCACATACTGCTGGAGCCGAGCTTGTAGGATTTTGAGCATAACTTTGCTGGCATGTGAAATGAGTGCAAGGGTGCGGTAGTTCCTCTATGCTCCTCACTAGTCAGACCTCACCTGGAATACTGTGTCTAGTTCTGGGCACCAAGATTGAAGAAAGATGCAGGTAAATTAGAAAGGGCGCAGAGGAGGGCAACAAAAATGACCCACGGTTTGGAAACACTGCCCTGTGAGGAGGGACTGAGAAAACTGGGCATGTTCGGCCTTGAGAAGAGAAGACTGAGGGGGGACATGATATCCCTCTGTAAGTACCTCAAGGGCTGTGACAAAGAGGAAGGTCAAGGTCTCTTCTTGCTGATGCCGGAGTGCAGGACTCAAAAGAATCATGTCAAGCTGTGACAACCCAGATTGAGGCTGGACGTCAGGAAAAGCTTCCTCACTGTCAGAGCAATGTGACAGCAGAACCAGCTGCCTGGAGAGGTGGGGGGCTCTCCCACATGAGAGATGTTCAAAAGAACCTGGGCAGCCACCTGAGTGGGATGATGTGACTTGGTGTCCTGCAACAGCAGGAGCTGGACCCATGGCCTTCATGGCCCCTTCCAACTCTACTATTCTTTTGAATATTTTCATCAATGACCTCAAAGAAGGGGTGACCAATCTACTAATCCAATTTGCAGATGATACTAAAACCAGAGCAGTGGCCACAACTGAGGATCAGGTACTCTGGATCCAGAAGGATCTGGTTGGGCTGTGGAAGTGGGCAGGGGACCACAGGATGGTGTTCAATGCAGGTAAGTGCAAGGAAGGGGTGTCATAAGGACAGGTGAGGGGACTAGTGGCTGGGGAGCAGCACTTGCGAAAGGGACCTCGGGGTGCTGGTCGGCTGCAGGCTGAACGTGCGCCAGCACAGTGGCATGGAGGTTAACAGGGCAAACGCCACCCTTGGCTGTGTAGCCAGACGCGTGGCCCCCAGCTCTAGGAGGCACTGACACTGCTCTGCACGACTCTGGCAGGCCCACAGCTGGAGTGCCGTGTCCAGTTCTGGGCTCCACATTACCGGAGGGACAGGGCAGGGTTGGCATCCGTCCAGCACAGGGTCACAAGGATGGAAGCCGGCTGGGGGGATGTCGCGTGAGATGAGATTGAGGGACCTGGAGGAGGAGACTCCAAAGGGATCTTATCGTGACATGTGGGTGTGTGAAGGGGTCTCCCATGGCGGAGGGGCATGACCTGTTCTTCCCAGTGGTGGAGGAAAGCACGCAATCCAATGGGCAAAGCCCAAGGAACTGGATGCCAGGAGGGGGGCCCATAGAGCCGGGGGTCAGACTAGATTGCCAGGGAGACCCCTTCAGACTCGCTCTGTTTCTGCAGGTTCTCACTAGCTAGGCAATGCTAAAGAGCCATGAAAGCTTTTACATACCCCTCTCCAACCTGGCACCCGGCAGATGTCTTGGACTACAACTCCCAGAATCCCCTGACCCATAAAATGATTTTTAGGGAGCCTGTACATTAATAAAACAGCTACACGGCCTGCAAAATGCCTCCTTCGTGGAAGCACCGCCTTGCATGCTGTTCTCTGGCCATGAATAGGTTAATGTTCATTTTTGGGGAGCATCCTGGACAAGCTTTGAGCTTTGGTGCATGCTCCGGGGATGGTGAGGCGGGAGGGAGCTGTGCCAGTGGGCCTGATCCAGCCTCTCCTTGTGCACTCTTCTGTCCACAGCTCCAGCGTCGCTGCGAGGGCACCGTGCTGGACCCCCAAGATGGCCCAAAGGGCTAGCGGGTTGAGCCACCTTGTGGCTTGCAGTCTGCAGCTCACTGGGAAGCGGCCCCCACCCAGCACCCTTTCGGGGTTGGAATCCTCAGGGGGGATTTCACCGAGATCCACGCCCAGCACAGTCTCCCTCCGAAAAAAATATGCCTGCCAAAGGAGCCCCACACAAAGCAAAAAGTAATGCCCAGGCAAGACACAACTTCTGCAGGCTGCTGCGAGTGCACGTTCCCTCGACTTGGTTTCCTTAGCCAGTCGCTCCCCCTTGTGGTTCTCCCCATCCCGTCCCCTCCCCTCCCAGAGTTGCCGTATCGCCTCCCGAGACACCCACCCCTCCGGCTCACCCGGTGTCTGATTTCCTTGAGGGCAGCGACTTGCCCCAGTGAGTCATGGCTCGAATCGGTTCCCTGGCTGCCACCCTGGAACCTCACGCCTATGACTCTGTCAGCCTGCACGGCCGAAGTTACCTGAACTGACTTAGTCATTCCATTTCTAGACAGCCCAGGCACTTAAGCGCTCCAGGAGGGTTCTTCAAACAAGGCCTAAAGCCATAAAATACACTAACAGACAGCAGCTCTTGCACGTAAAACAGCATAAAATCAGAGTAAAAGTCAGCACCGACGCAAAAATCTACAGATGCATGGAGCGTGCAATCCAATTTAGGGTTCCCCAGATGGCAATGCCTTTTCTTCCCTTTTGCTCTAACACAATAAAATGAGGGCTAAAAGGCCTTGGGAAATAATAAGCTTTTCACCAAAAAGGCTACAAGGTAGGTACCAGGTGGGACACCATGGAGAGGGCATTCGATAACGGGGGTGCCACCAATAACTGCCCACTTCACCTCATTTGGTGGAGGCACCAGCAGAGAAATTCAGCAGGTGATCTCGGGATCCAGGCATGCATGGAACCAGATGGACCCTTCAGATGAGCTGCCCCCAAACCGTTGGGAGCTTTGCCTGTTAAAAACTAGCGCTTTAAGTCAAGCAACGGACTGGCGGCCATTGCAGATCCACAAACACCGGCCTAGTGCAGTCACTCTTCCCTGACCATTAACAGCCTGGCCTAGCTGGAGTCCCTGGCCATTTCCAAAGGCAGTCCCATGCAAAGCATCACAGCAGTTCAGACAAGAGGTCGCCAGAGCACACGCGACTGGAACTGGGCTCTCTCTGTACAGCCGGAACTGCTCAGAGCTGCTCCATTCCACCAGCACTGGCTCTGAGAGTGCTCCTAAGACACAAACCAAGGACAAGTCACCCTCTGTAAAACAGGCCAAGCGTTTTGCTGGGCAGATGACCCACCCGGTAAGAGGGTCTCCTCGTCTGGACTGAGCCTCGGTTCAGCAGCCCTCGTCCGGCCAATTCCTGTGCCCGGGCACCAGGTGGGAACAGACGCTGCCTCTCCTGGACCGGATGAAAAGCAGAGGCAGCGATGGTGTCGTCCGCAAATCGATGGCCTCTCGGCCCAGGCCTCTGGAGAGCTTCCCTCAGTGGCTTCATGGAGACGCTGAAGCACAAAGGGGGCAGAGCAGGGCCAGGGGAACACCACGGCACGGCTGCCACGGGACCAGCTTCGCTTTAGGGAACCAGCCATCCAAGCAGGAGCAAGTCGCCAAAGCACAGCGCCTCCCACACCCAGCCCTGGTCTCCTGTCCATGGAGCAGCGAACGGGCCCGGGAGGTCCGAGAGCATCAAAGCGCCTGGCAACTGTTTGGGATGCATTTAATTTCTGTTTGCAAATCGTGCAAGTGTCTTTCTTGTAATCCCAACATGGAAGCCAGCAGGAGCGCTTTTGGGGGGGAAATGCTTGCAAAGTCCCACATTTGCCATCCCATTTGCAGAATTTTTGAAAGCCCCCTTTGAAGCAAGCATTTGTCCCAAAATACGCATTTCACATGTTAGATGGTGGGGGAGGGAAATGTGGACTTTTGAAAAATAGCCCCAGTTGACCGCCCCTCCCCAAAAATAATAATAAAACAGCTTGAAGACAAAAATGGGAGGAAGCTGAAACGAACTTCAAAGTGATTTTCAGAGGAGTTCAGCTAGCTGCTGCTTCCGTCCCTGGGGGCTGCAGTGAGGGGCATATGCTCCAATTTCTTTTCTGTAAAGAAAATGCTGTGCCATGTTTATGAAGTGGTTTTGCGAAGCTGCTCTTGCCCTGTGCAACCCGAACACACAATGCAGACTTTGAGTAGCTCTGGCTTGCTCAGCCACTTGGATGGGAGACAATTTGGGAACTGCGGCCCCAGCAATCTCCTTTCTCACGCTCTCGGCCGAGGGACCACGATGCCCAGCGCCTGAGCAGGGAAGGACTGCTTCATCACTCCCTGCTTCCTGCCCCAGGATTAATCAACCATGCATCAGTCATATGGTAATTCATCAGTGCAAACGAGAATGTGATGAAATGCAACTACAGGTAGCATCTCTAGCAGAGTAAAGCATTTATTGAACGCATCCATCTTGCTTATGGGCAAAGGGTTGTGCTTGCCCTGGAGGGTGCAGAGCCTTCTCTAGCTCGGGCCCAGCCGATGCGCTGGACTGCGACTCCCAGAATCCCCCAGCCAGCATAGATGTTCCTGCACCCAGGAACTGTTGATGTGGCACACCCTCAGGAGAGAAACTACTGGCTAACACGGGAAGTCCTGGATTCGAATCCAGAGCAGCCCTGCCCACACTTAGGAGGCTGCTGACAAAATCCTGCTCTCTCAGCCGCCATCACCCCCTCCTCTGCAGCAGCGGGAAGGCACCATCGGGGGAGCTGCTAATGCGATGCCCATCCAAGGTACTGACCCGCAAATGCCCTCACACTCCCTTGAAGAGGGGAAAAGACACAAAGGGCCTGACAGCAAGGGCTAAACCACCCCCCTGCAAGGTTTGTGGTGGTTCTGAACAGCTAAAAAATCCCAAATGTCGTGGTCTGCTAAGCGGCAATCTTTTGGCCGCCCGAGACCAGGGGGCACTGGCTAGCTCGCTAGCTCTGCCCTTCTGGGGCTGGCGTGGGGGCTCTGAGGAGGGCCCTTGCCCTCCCTCACAGCTGGGGTGGCTCGTTCCTACTAGCCGGGCCCTGAAGACAGGAGACTCCAGACAGAAGGTCTTCAGAACTGGCATGGCAGAGCAGGGAGGAGAGGCCTGGCATCACCCTCCTCCAACGAGTCCCAGCCGCCCTTGGCTTCTCCTTCTCCTTCTGAGCAGGGACGAGCATTTAGATGGCCAAAACCAGCCGCCCAAAGTATTTGAGGGGTCGGGGGAGCGCGGAAGAAGCCCCCGTCTCTGCCTTCCTCCCACCCTCTGTTGGATGGCACAAGGTTCCTGTGCTTGGAAGGCTGGATTGCCCCCCCTCCCCCCGCAATTCAGTTTAGGATCCCCTATGCCAGGAAGTGCCTAGCAGAGGAAAGAGCTTCAACCTGGTGCCAAAAGGATGACAGTGTTGGCACCTCGTGAATTTAACTGGGGAGCGTTCCGGAATGGGGAACCCTTGAATAACAGGCAAGCTTGGCCTTGGGGTGCAAAAGAAAGCAGGGCACAGGCTGGCAGAGTTTTGTCAAAAGAACACGCTGGCCACAGCAAACACTCTTTTCCACAAACCCAACAGGCGACTCTACACATGGACATCACCAGAGAGTCAACACCAAAATCGTTCAGGGTTTCAATTGACTATGTGCTCTGCAGTCAAAGATGGAGAAGCTCTACACAGTCAGTCAAAACAAGACCAGGAGCTGACTGTGGCTCAGATCATGAGCTTCTTATTGCAGAATTCAGACTTTAATTGAAGAAAGTAGAGAAAAGCACTAGGCCACTCAGATATGACCTAAATTATATTCCTTATGTGAATATACAGTGGAGGTGACAAATAGATTTAAGGGAACAGATCTGGTAGACAGAATGTCTGAAGAACTATGGATGGTAGCAACTAAAACCATCTCAAAGTAAAAGAAGCACAAGAAAGCAAAGAGACTGTCTGAGGAAACTTTACAAACAGCTGAGGAAGGAAGGAAAAAGGCAAGGGAGAAAGATACACCCAACTGAATGCAGAATTCCAGAGAATACCTAGAAAAGAGAAGAAGGCCTTCTTAAATGAATAGTGCAAAGAAATAGAGGAAAACAATGGAATGGGAAAGACTAGAGATCTCTTCAAAGAAAATTGGAGCTATCAATGGAACATTTCATGCAAAGATGGGCATGGCAAAGGACAAGAATGGCAGGCACCTAGCAGAGGCAGAAGAAATTAAGACGAGGTGGCAAGATTACACAGAAGAACTATACAAGAAAGATCTTAATGTCCTTGATAATCCTGTGGTTGCTAACCTCAAGCCAGACATCTTGGAGTGTGAAGTCAAATGGATCTTAGGAAGCCTTAGCAACGACAAAGCTAGCAGAGGTTATGGTATTCCAGCTGAGCTACTCAAAATCCTAAAAGATGCTGCAGTTAAAGTGCTACACTCAATATGCCAGCAAATTTGGAAAACTCAACAGTGGCCACAGGATTGGAAAAGGTCAGTTTACGTTCCAATCGCAAAGAAGGGCAATGCCAAAGAATGTTCAAACTACCGCACCTCTGCGCTCATTTCACATGCTAGCAAAGTTATGCTCAGAATCCTTCAAGCTAGGCTCCAGCAGTATGTGGACCGAGAACTACCAGAAGTACAGGCAGGATTTCAAAGAGGGAGAGGAACTAGAGATCAAATTGCCAACATACGCTGGATTATGGAGAAAGCTAGGGAGTTCCAGAAAAACATCTACCACTGCTTCATTGATTACACTAAAGCCTTTGATTGTGTGGATCACAACAAATTGTTGCAAGTTCTTAAAGAGATGGGAGTACCAGACCATCTTATTTGTCTCTTGAGAAACCTGCATGTGGGTCAAGAAGCAACAGGAGAACTGGACACGGAACCACTGCTTGGTTCAAAATTGAGAAAGGAGTTCGGCAAGGCTGTATACTGTCGCCCTGCCTATTTAACTTATATGCAGAGCACATCATGAGAAAGGCGGGGCTGGATGAATCACCAGATGGAATTAAGATTGCTGGGAGAAATACCAACAACCTCAGATATGCAGATGATATCACTCTAATGGCAGAAAGTGAAGAGGAACTAAAGAGCCTCTTGATGCAGGTGAAAGAGGAGAGTGCAAAAGATGGCTTGAAACTCAGCATTAAGAAAACTAAGATCATGGCATCCGGTCCTCTCATATCCTGGCAAATAGATGGGGAAGAAATGGAGGAAGTGACAGATTTTATTTTCCTGGGCTCCAAGATCACCACAGATGGGGACTGCAGCCAAGAAATTAAAAGACGCTTGCTCCTTGGGAGGAAAGCTATGGCAAATCTAGACAGCATACTAAAAAGCAGAGACATCACCCTGCCAACAAAAGTGTGTATAGTCAAGGCCATGGTTTTCCCAGTTGCAATGTATGGCTGTGAAAGCTGGACCATAAGGAAGACTGAGCACCGAAGAATTGAGGTCTTTGAATTGTGGTGCTGGAGGAGACTCCTGCGAGTCCCTTGGACTGCAAGGAGATCAAACCAGTCAGTCTTAGAGGAGATCAACCCTGACTGCTCTTTAGAAGGCCAGATACTGAAGATGAAACTCAAATACTTTGGCCACCAAATTAGCAGGAAGGACTCCCTGGAGAAGAGCCTGATGTTGGGAACCATCAAAGGCAAAAGGAGAAGGGGCGGCAGAGGTTGAAGTGGCTGGATGGGGTTACTGGGGAGGTGGGAGTGGGCTTGGATGGACTCCGGGGGATGGTGGAGGACAGGAGAGCCTGTTGTCCATGGGGTCGTGATGGGTCGGACACGACTTTGTGACTGAACAAGACACGCCAACTCTGCGTGTTGCCCTCCTTGTTCCCGCCTCCATGGTGGCGAACTGTGTGAGATGCGGTGTTGTGGCACTCCAAGTTTCCCTAGTCTTGTGAGTTGCAATGTAGCAGCCGGATGGGGCGAGGGCTTTCCGCAAACCGCCACTGTGTCCCACATTTTTGAAACAGGAGGACAAGGGCTGCAGGCAGCATCCGTGCCCCACAACTTCTGGTTCTGCATTCCTCAGATTCCAGGGGTGTGAAGCCACATCAGGAGCATGTGGGCTTTTTGGCCTCTCCAGCCCGAAGCCTTCCACTGGAGGGTTTTCTGCAGCCAGCGAGGCGCACTGGATTCCAGGAGGCGCTTGCAGAGGTCCATCTGAAAAACAAAAATTAGGATCCTTTTTTGATGGTTGGCTGCTCTTGAGTCAGCAAATCCCTTTTTTATTTTATTGTTTTATTTTATCTTAAAGCTTTTATTTCCCTCCCTTGACAGTGTCTCAGGGGGTTCATTTCACTTTTCACTTGTTGAGTGAGCTGGTGCGGGTTCGCAAGCTCGGCTCCTTCGCTCTTAGGTGGACCCAAAATTCCTCGTCTCCTGCACCTCACCCCCGCTCCTGTTCACCCAGGTGATGGATCCTGCACAGGTGAGAGCGGCTCTTTCTGGAAGATCTTTTGCCAAGGCCTCTGTTGCCGGCGCTCTGCAGAGGCAGGGCTAATGCGCCCTTTGCTAACATACAGAAAGCTTTACCAGACTGAGCCGCAACAGAAGATTCCAAGACTTCAAAACCCCCAAGCCAAGATTGTGGCTGATATAGAGCAAAGAGCCCTTTGCAGCAACCTGAGATTCATGGGGGGGGGGCGTATTTAGGATCAGAGCTCTTTCTTACCAAAGCATTATGCACAAGACCTGCATCCTGCTTCCAACAGTGGCCAGCCAGAAGCCTTCCAGAAGCTAACTGGCAAGGCACAAATCCAGTTCTTGTTACCAACAGGAAGACTGCCTCTACACCAGGAGGTTCGATGGAGTCTCAGTGGTTCACAGCCGCTGACGGACTCTATGGCCAAAGGATCCTAAGAAGGCCCACTGTGTTTCCTTGGCCGTTCACCCTCCATGTGCCGCTTGATCCGGGTGTGTCGGCTCAGAAGTAAGGCCCCCGGCATTCAGCCGTGCTCCCCCCTCCCAGGAAAATGGTCCATGATTTGACCTGCAGAAGAGGTGCCTGTGAATTTATCTTGGTGCCAGGCCAGGAAATTGGGGGATGGGGTGTGCAAGGGGCAGCGGGGGGGGGGGCATTATCAGAAATCTTTAAAAAAATGCACGCACTTATTTCCCCCCTCCCAGGACACAGGGTGGAGGAAAGCGGCTTGCAAGGCAACCCACTCCTTGCTCTGTGCCTTTTGCCAGAAATGCCTGGGCACATGCTGCAGCCGGCCAAGCCCACAAGCCCCCTCCTCCCCACCACAAGGTTTTCTTTTCCACAGGCTCCCACCCCCTCTTTCTCCTCCCCTTCCCCCCATCTTTCATGCGAATACTGTATCTGCCCATTTTGGAAATTCTTTCAAAAGAAGTGAATGTTTTGAAGGGAGGCAAAAAATCCCCTGCCAAGTAAGGAAGGAAAAAGATTAAACTCTGGGAGGAAGAGAGGAGGAAGAGGGTGGGAGGAGATTCTCCAAAACCTTCCACTAGTCGGGCCTTATTTTTTATTTTGGAGAGGTGCGGGGAATGGCAAGCAAAGGGGGCTTTTCTTGTGCAAGCACAAGCTGCCGTTTTGGGGCTTGCAGAAACCAGAAGTGAACTGCGAGGCGACCCGGAAGACTTGCACTAAACCTTCCAAGAGAGGAGGGAAAAAACGAGAAAGGGAAAAGAGAAAGGGAAAGAAAGACGGGGGGGGGGGGCTCCCTTGAGCTAGACAGACCATCCCAAGACCTCCTTGGGCAGGGAGGGGTTTCTTAGGGGGCTGGAGGTAAAGCAGCAGTGCTCCCCCCCGCTAAACTTGAGTGGCATGATGGCATTTTTTAAAAACAATTTTTCTCCCGTGCTCCCACCCGCACCCCATGTCTGTTTGCGAGCGCGAAGCCCCCAAGCCCGCTCTTTGCAAAACTCTGCAATTTAAGGTGTGTATTCGCAGGACTCAGGGAGAAGGGCTGCACTCCCAGGCCAGGTTTAGGCAGGGGCCGGGAGCTGGGCCGGGGGCGTCCAGGCGGCGGTGGGGGAGGCAGGGAGCCGGCCACGGATCGCGGGGCCCTCGGAGCGAAGTTGCATGCCCGACGCCTCGCCTCGCCCGGCCGCCCGCGCGCGCGCCCGCTCCCCCTGCCAATGCATGTCCGCTCCAGCGGCGCTTCCCCACAGCAGAGAGGCGCGCGGGGGGAGCGCCTTTTGGTGCCTGCAAATTCCATGCATGCGTGCATGCGTTTGCAGCCGATCGGGATCGGAGGAAGAAAGGGGGGTGCTTTCCCGGTGCCCCCTCCTCCTCCTCCTCCTCCTCCGCCGCCGCTCCCCCCCACGACGTACAGAAGGTTGGGCGGGTGGAGAATGAGGAGGAGGAGGAGGAAGAGGAAGCGCAAGGGGGGTGCCCATTTTCTTCCTTTGCGGACGGATCGCTGGCTGGGGTTGCGATTCGCAAGTGGAGCATGTGTATTGGTATAGGAAGTGTCTTTTTTTAAATAAATAAAAGCCGGGCTATTCAAATAGGGAAAAAATTCAAAATAAAAAGACCCCTTTTGGTGCAATCTTCCTGCCCAGAACCCTTGAATGCAAATAAAGGCGAGGGCAGAAGGAGCTTAATTTTTCCCCCCTCCGACTTTGCACTTTTGTGGTTGCCTGAAAAAAAATTTTTTTTTTCTTCTTCCCCTCTCGGAGTAGAGCTTCAATTTCTCCCCCCACTTTTTTTTTTTTTTTTTTTTTTTGCAGATCTGCAGAATATGGCGGCCCCGTTCTGTTTTAAAAATAAGCGCGGCTGCCATTTTTGTTTTCCTTTTGTCTGAAAATTTTAATAAAAACTCTGAGAATGTGGGAGAGGCAACTGGGACGGGCAAACGAAGGCACCTAAAAGGGGTGTTTTGTTCTCTTATTTTTTTAAATCTATATTTTCTGATGATGCTGATTTGTAATCTTCCTTGCTTTGCCTTGCTGTGTGTGTAGGAGCTTTTTGCACGGTTGTTGGATCAGGGCTTTCTTTTGCTTTCTTTCTTGCACTGAGAATTGCATGCGAATTGCACTTTTATGAAAATAGCAATAGCTCTGCAAAACCTCTGTGGAAGATCTGAAGTTTAACTCATGCAAAAGTTGACCAGGGAAATATTTTGTCGGATGCCCCTCTGCAAGCTAACCTGATGTGTATTTTTTTCTTCTTCCTCCCCCGCTTCTTTTGGTGTGTTGAATTGTCTGTGTGGGGAGAGCTCATGGAATCGGGGGTTTTGCTTTTCTCTTTTTGCAAGCTCCTTTTGGTTTACGATGACGGAAAATGGTGTGCTTTTTCTTCCTTCCTTCCTTCCTAAAACTGAGAGGGCTTTTCGTTTTGCTTTTTTTAGCAGTGCCAGGTTTGCTGAGAAATAGTTTGGAAAGCTCTTTGGACGCGAATGTGTTGTGCTCATAGTGTGGAATCTGCCTCTTTAAAAAACATGGTGAGATTTCGCTTTTCCCTGCGCTTCTCCGGAGTGCCAGGTCTGTCCTTCGTGGCATTTTGTCCATGTGTCTGTGTCGTGCTCCCCTGAACCGATTCGCAGCCCTTTCCGGATTGGCATCCGCGCCGCAGCCCGGATTCGCCGTCGCAGCGCTGGATGCAGGCGGCTCGGTGCGCCCCGGGACCGGGATGCGCGCTTTTTTGGCGAGCGGGGCAGGGCGCCGCAATGGTGGCTAGCGAATGTGCGGGTCGGGGTGCCCCCCCGGTCTGCCGAGTCTCCATGGGTAGCTCACGAAGGGCATTTTCTTTTGTTCACGTCTGCTTTGCGATGCACCCTCCGGAGGCTGCCCGCCCGAAATGCCAGACCTCCAGCCGGGGAGGAAGTTGGATGTGTGGCTGGTTGTGAGCTGGGCCGGCAGGGAGGCCTCGGGAAGGTGGAGACATTTTTGAGAGTCGGCGCACAAGTTTTGGCCATCGTGGGGCAGGTCCTGACGACCCTTCTCCCGGCTGTGCGCCCAGCCTCGTGCGCGCGTGTGAGCGTGCGGACGTGTCCGGCTTGCTCGTTCGTTTCTTGAGGCTTTGGTTGCTTTGTTGGTGGCAGAGGAGGAGAAGTTCCAGGTAAGCCTCTCTGTCTGTAGAACGTTTCTTTCTGATTTGGCCAACTTGGGCTGGTGATCCAGAGAGGCAAGCTTTTGGGCAACACAGAACGCTTCTGTCTGATGCCAAATGGCGTGCCAAGGGGTATTGGGCTAGCCTGGGATGCCACGTTCTCTATGCTGTGTTCATTTGGCTGATAAGTCGTGCTAAGTTTTTTTCCTGAATTTTGGGGGTGGGCGAAATGGGTTTTCCTTCGTGCAGAGTGAGGGGGGAGCGCTGGGTCCAGCTCCTTGCTCGCAAGCAGATCTGGGCTTGATCCTGAAGTTGTGGGAGTGGTGAAGGAAGAAACCGCATGTGACAAGCGCATCGTTCAGCTGTGGCATTTCTTGGCACAAGACGCAGGGATGGCCACCAACTTGGCTGGCTTTAAAACGAAATTATGGAAGAGAAAGCTCCCAAGGGCTACTTGATATTTCCAGTATCATGCCGTACCAGGGAAAACTTGTGGAGGAGCATGGTTTTGCTCATGTCTTGTCTTTGGCTTTTCATGGGCTGTTGATAGGCCACCATGGGAACAGAATGGTGTATTAGGTTCATCCTGGCTTTTTACAAACCCCATCTGTATCTGAGGTTGGATTTTGGGGCAATGTATTGGCCCATGTGGTTTGTGCATTCCTATGGTAGCGAAGCATTTTGGAAAGGCACCAAAAGGAAGGGGAAGCCATACTGGTCTCGTAGCACTATAATTCCTAAATCATGTGCTGTTTGAGAATTGGTCCTGTGTTGCTAGAAAAGCAGAAGCCCGTCAGCTGGTCTAGAGAGGCTGACTGTTGCATCTCTGTGTGATACCCCGCCCTGGTCTTACTTCTTGCTGGTCAGACAGTAGTGGGGACAGGGAATCTTCCCATGTTTTTTCATTGTGTGTGCTAGCATCACAGGTCTGCTCCCAACAGAGGTACCCACTTGCACTCAATGGAGCTTGGCTGTTGTGTCTCTGCTCTGGAATCTGCCTCTTTCCAATGAGGAGTTGTTCCCAGAACAGCGACTCATGCCAAAGCGCTAAACTCCTCCTAGGTGGGTGATTCTGATCTGCTCGCATGCTTAAATCTAAGCTCTTCTGGGTGTGAAGTATGTCACTGGACGTGATTTAAAAGGAAGAAAAGCAGTGCCTCGTGCATCAGGATTTTGGAAACATGGCTTCATTGAAAGAAATGTGCCTGCCTCCAGTAGATCCGAAAAATGGTATAGTCACCTAAAGCTGTGCATTAAACTTTGGCACACACCCTGAGCAGCAGAACACCAGTGAAAGTCAGAAATTGGGAGTGGATGCTTGGCAGTGTTCTTGAGAACAGAGATTATTTCTCCTGTTCCCAGTGCAAGAGATTGACGACCTGGGTTCCCAAAGGCCAAGGGCCTGCAAGATGCATGCAAAGGGTGCCTTTTGCCGTCCTCTAACAGAGGCCTCGACAGAATCCAGCCCTCAGTGGCTCACACCTGTGCACATGCCAAGACATGCCAACCAGGTATGATTGGTTGGCGGACGTGCGTACGAGAGAAACTCCCTTGCTGTTGGCTCTGGGGTGAGGGAATGCTTGGAGGTCTCTGCTTGAAAGAGGGTGCTAAAGTTCCCTTTGCAGGAATCTCGCGTTGCGGCTCGGTCGGGTGAACCAAGGCACTCCGCATCAGCTGTCTAAAACTGCCCTTGCTGACCAGCCCCTTGGGCTCACGGGGGGAGGAAGTGGTGACCCAGAGGAGGCCAGCCTTGGGCCCTTTGGTCGGCCGTACGGTGCTGCTCTGCTCAGCCACTTGATTCAGTGATGCAGCAGAGGAAGGAAAGAACAAGCAAGCCGCCTCTTCCCCCCTTGGTCCGGTTGAGGAGAAGTCCTGGTTTGGGCTGTGGGGAGTGTATGGCTTGCCCCACCGTGTGTGGCTTGGTTCCCTTTATTTAAGCTTGGAGCAGGGGAATTTGGGGCAGCGGAGAAGCAGTCTAGTTCCCTGTGACAGAAATTATAATGTCTGGCATTTATGACGCGTGTGTGAAGGCTCAGCGAGCTTCTGCTGTGTGATCATGGCCAGCCTTGCAACAACCCTGTAAGGTAGGCCTGTAGTGTTATTTACAGATGGGGCCGGGATAGTCTTAAAATGGGCACAAACAAGGACAGACTGGATGCAGGGATTGCTCATTTCAGCCAGTGATTCGGGGAGGAGAAGGCCCCAGCGTTGACTTAAGCCTACCAGGTGCCCATCCAGGATATCAGGCCTGATGGCAACACACCCATCTGTGTGGGGGCACTGAAAAAGCAAAGTAAATATATAAACAAGCACTTTCTACTCAGTTGAGCAGAGCCTATGGGAATCGGGCGGTCTATAAATATTAAGATCAATCAATCATTAATTCCCTGAATGTTGGAAATCCAGCTCATCAGGGACTAGGCTATGCAAACAGACTTTTCCTTGCTGTGCCAGCTTTCTGCATGCAGGGGTTTATTCACACGGGCAGTGTTTAAGGATATGCACCTTTCCTTTCTCTTCCCACCCTTCCGCCAGTCTGAGGAAGCAGAGGCTGTGCCCAGAGAGCCGCCTGCCCCCTTCACCCGAGCATTTTCCAGCTCTGTCGGGCAAACACAACGGGAGGGCTACTCTGAGGAATGGCTTATTTTGCCTCTATCTTGCAGCCCTCCACTGCCAGCCATGCAGGGCAAGAGCAAAATGCATTCAGTGTTGCTTCTCCTAGCCTGCCTCCAGCCGTGCCTTCCTGATGTTTTGGATTTCAACCCTTTGCTTTCCTGACCGCTGGCCCTGCTGCCTGGGGCTGATGGGGGTTGAAATCCCAGGCGTCTGCAGTCCCACGCTAGGGAGGGTTGCCCTGTACAGTCTCGAGCACTGTTCTTGTTTGCTCCTGAGATCCACTTTCGGGCGGCTGCTGGGCTTCCCTCGAAGCTTTTTTGGTTCAGAACATGGCAGCCCATCTGCTAAGCGGAATGCTTTCTTCTGAACATACGTCAGCCGTGCCGGAATATCTCCCTGTGTTAATAGGCACAATTTTGGGTCCTGCTTTTGAAGATGAGCCCTGAGTGGCTAGGGAGCCGGCGCTTCTCCCATGTGGGCCTGCCTCATAACCAGGATCTTGTTTGGAAGTCCTCCTTCGTTGGCCCTCTGTGTCACAAGATTACAGACCAGTGAGCGGACTGTTCTGGCGGTGCTGCCCCATTTATGGAAGATGCTCCCCAGACACACCCGTGAGCCACCAGGTTTGGAATCCTCCAGAGGGTCACTTTTAATTCTCTGTAGATTTCTAACAGGGTGATTTTGCTGAATTAATTGGCTGTATCAATTGAGTGTGCAGTTGCATTGTCCTTCAAAAAAGTCTTTAGAAAAGTGGGATATAAATGTTATTAAAAGAATAAGTAATGCTTTCAGCATGGTAATATAGCTGGAGATCAGACATCCTGGAAAAGTCTGAGTCCTGGAAAAACCACATTTCTAATTGCTACATCTGTAGAGTTCAACTGTGAGGAACCCCTGGATATTGAGAAGTCCTGGTACTCCAGCACCCATCATTCCTGACTATGCTGGTTAATGCTTATGGGTGCTAGCATTCGGCACCACATGGATGGCTGAGGGTTCCCACCACTGCTGTCATTTTTTTTGTAAGCAGTGCTTTCTGGAGCAAGACGTTCACCGCTTGTTGCCAGAAATGTTCCTTCTCTGACTGGTCTCCCTCGAAAAGTTCTGGACTGCTGTCCTCATCCATGCTGGCCAACAGAAATGGTGAGATCGGCAGCCAACACACCTGGAGAGGGCACCTGGCTTAGGCTGCTGCCATAAGTCGTTCTAAGCGTGTGGCTGTTGCCACGCCGTGTGGCCACGCATGATATGCATTGCATTACGTGTTTCATTGATCTTCGAGGGCGCAAAAAGCCACGGGGAGTTTTGGGAAGAGATTTAGGACAGTCCACCAGGGTCACACTTTTATCTGGTAATGGGCCACTCACATGAACCAAAAGCACATGGGTGCGCCACTAATGTGCAAAACTGCTTTTGATTGACTCGCATGTCCCATTGCCGGATCGAGTTAAATAACCAGGGTAGTGTCTTCCTGCTTTGGGTGGACTAAAGAGGGCTTCCCCATGATGGAGACAGACCTGTCGTTTAGAGTAAGCATTTAAGAAGGTCTCTTCTTGTGTCTTTGGTGTCTGAG
This sequence comes from Varanus komodoensis, assembly GCF_004798865.1. Taxonomy (NCBI): domain Eukaryota; kingdom Metazoa; phylum Chordata; class Lepidosauria; order Squamata; family Varanidae; genus Varanus; species Varanus komodoensis. Next base: position 2,335,582 of record NW_025336360.1, on the reverse strand, counting down.
TTGGTGCACGCTTTCTGGGCAGCTTTCTCAGAGCGCTTTAACAGATGCAAAGGAAGGGAAGAATCTTTGCATGGGAGCGTTCAGGAGGGCCAAGAGGTCTGTAGGGTTGGGCTGCCCGTTGGTCAGAAGCTCTTTCTACTGGCCAGGGACGTGAGGTTTGCCACATCTATCACTTGTCTCTTCAGGCCTGGAGGACAGAAACGCAGGGTGTCGGAAGGTTCTCCTGGGCCATCTAGTCTGACCCCAGGCTCCAGCCAGCTCTGCTCATGTAATACCCAAAATGTGCCATTCCATGGATCTCTTCCCTGGCACTGTCTGCTGCCTGGCCCGCTGGGCAATAGCTCCGGTGGCCAGTTCCAGGTCCGCTGTGAGCCCCGCAGGCCGTGGGCCATTTGAGCCCAGAAGTGAATGGAAAGCCAGTGTGGACAGTGGCACGTTGCTCTTGCGGGCCCCCTGAACATTGGCTGAGGTCGCCTCTGCACTGTGGAGAGGCCACGGATGCCCTTCTGAGGCAACAAACATCTGTAAACTGGAAGAGATGCCCCTTCCTGTTGATAGGTTGTTATTTATAATTTTATGAATTGGTGTCAGTGGTGCAAAGTGTCTGGGGTGTTCATGGCACCTTGCAAAGTTGAGGAGTGTAGCTCCTTGTTCCCGGCTTCAGTCTGCAGTGACTTTCACTGGCTGAAAAATTTTCCTTTTTTCTGTTTTCTGCGTGTCTGGCAAGACTCGGGGCTGAGGAGGCATAACCTACAGCCACCCAATTTCCTGTTTGCTGAGGAAGGCACGGACCTGTGCCCACCTTCTGGACTCTTGACCGTTAGGTGCAAAAGCTGTTGGAGAGAGGGAGTTTTTAAGAACGCATCCAATAAAGATGCTCCATTCTGTGCAGTCTTACTGGAGTTCTTTCTGCCCAATTGTGCATAGAAAGGTGCCTTTGAATGATATGTTCTTCAGTGGAAATAACCAATAGTGTTAAAGGACATTATAATTTGAACCTGTCAAGGTTTTCTTTAGGTTTTGCTGTTTTAAGGTAGATTTATGATGTAGATTTAGCGCTTGTTTCTACTCAGGTTGTTCCCCAACACTAGCCTTCTATGCAGGCTGTCCACATTTCTGTTAGCTAAGCAGTCAGTTGGGTTTTCTGAAAATGTTTGAATCTCTTTCCCTGGTTTTTCTTCCTTGCTGCCTTATATCAATAGAGATGTGATTTGGCATGTTTACTTCATGTATGTTTATCAAGCAGACCTTTAAAGTAGTGCGTGCTGCAAATCTAAAAAGTTTTTCCACTAGTTCAACAGAGCTGAAGGAAAATATTTAAGTAGCGGTGCAGAAATGTGCATTATCTGTGCTGGGATAAAGTGTTATACTGGAAGTTTGTTTGGAAATTATTTTTACTGGAATGCTTACAGATATTTTCAGATGTTGCAACTCAATGGTGCGTATTTCCATTCCATTATTTAAATTTTTAGGACCGGTGGGGACTATGTTTTGGATGCCCTGAACTCTTCATGTGTTTCTAAGCAATAGACACCTTAGAAAAAGTGTATTACAACTTTGTTTTCAGAGTTGGCAGCTAATATAGCATTTCATGTTGCCCTCTTTGCTGTATGTATATAATTTGCTGTATGTATATCCTTCCAAGTAACCCTCTGCTTCCTGTCCATTTCCCCTCACAACAACAACCCTGTGAGGTAGGCCAGGCTAAGTGTCTGTAAGAGGCCCAAACTCAACCAATGGCTTCATGAATAAGTGGGGATTAGCACCAGGTTTCCCCAGGCCACTTACGCCACCAGGGCTTTTGCATAGGGTTTCTTTGCAATGTTAGTTGTTAGTTTCGTTCAAGCGGTGCAAAGTCAAAACACTTTCTTGGTGACTGTGGAAAATGCCCAACTCTGCATCACCATAGATTAGAAAAACATTTTCTTGAATTAAAGCTGGAGTCACTCTGTTCTTACCCAGGCAGGTTTTCATTGAATATGTGGAAGAGTGCAGAGTTGTCCACCCCCTGTGAAAATCACCCCACCCTGTTTTCACATGAGTTGCTGAACAGGTGAGCTTCCCAACTGGAAGGTGCTGAGGGCAGAGCAGTAACTCATGCAGAGATGCAGCCTGCTCTGCAGGTGAGCACTGAGCTCACGGGCTCATGACTGTTCCTCCACTGAAAATCTGGAAGCTTGAGCAGGTTTTGGAAGCTCGCCTGTGATGAACCCAACTTACCCACAGGTGACTAGGCAAAGAAAGTTGGGGGACTGGGAAAAAGTTTTGGTTCCCACTGGGCAGCTTGTCAGTGGACTAGTGACAGAGCCCATGAAAATCTTTATGGCCTATAACTTAGTCTTGGATTTATTTGCAGCGTGGCCCAGAGAATCTTTTAGGAGCGGTCAGCAACTCTACTTGGTTTCTTAGCATCTTAAATCTTTTCCCCAAAAAATCTACACATAATATTTAGTCCAGTAATATAGTCCATTCTATAATTTAGTCCAGCATATTGAGTACATTTGTAATCCAGTCTGATACATGTTTGCTTGGAAGTAAGACCCACTGTTTCTCCCAGCAACTGGCACTCCAAGGTACACAATGCCTATAGTTGAAGGCTCAGTTTAGCTGTCTCGATTAATATCCTTATTATGTCATAGACATTAATGGCATGATTAATATCTGACCTTATCTATGGATACACCGAAGTCCCTTAAAAACCCCCTGTAATGAGAGAAAGCATGGCTAAAAGTAGAAATGGGTGAATATAGGCTTTAGGGGACAAAAATGTATAGGTTCTTATAGGGTAAGAGTTTGGAAGTTGTGGGAGCTGCAAATTTCCCATGTTTCCAACAGCTGAGGAATGCTTTTGTCCCCTTAAATTAAAATCTGAAGACATATTTCATCCTTATACCCCAAAAGTATATTTACTGAATGGGGAGCCTGCGAAATGTGTCCTTGAGAAGAATATTTATTTATTTAAAGCTTTTTTATACCGTTCTTCACTAAAAGTCCCAGGACAGTAGTGAAATGAAAGAAAAGTACAGCATCAGAGGACAAAATTCAAATAAAACCCCATATTAAAGCACTTTAATACTTAAACTATCAGGAAAATAAAAAGGTTTTGGCATTTCCCTTGGCACCAGGCGCATCTCTCTAAGGAACATGTTCCAAAGCCAGGGCACCACCGCAGAGAAGGCCCTGATCTCCTTCAAAGAGGGCTCCTGGGGAAGGACCTCCAACCCAGATCTTAGGGGGTGGGCAGGTGTGTTTAGAAGGAGGTGCTGCTCCAAATACCCAGGTTCTAAGCCATGCAGGGTTTTATAAGTCATCACCAGCACCTTAAATTGTGCCCAGACTTCAGATGGTACAGGACTGGAGTTATATGTGCTCGTTTGCCAGTCCCTGTTAACAACCTGGCTGCTCTGTTCTGAACCAATGGAGAATGGAGTACACTTTGACTGCACTCCACACAGACCTATGGCAGAATTAGCCAATCAGTGGCTTCCAGTGCGCAGTAAGCATGGCCAGGTCAGGATATCATGCAGAGATGAGGCAGTCACACTCCCTTATGGGTGGACATGCTGTTATTTCTTATGCTGTCATTGATGCTCAAGAGGGAATTGGAGATTTTTCACGGAGATGTGAGAATCGGCAGGCACTGTTTGCCGAATGGGCACTGCTAAAGAGCACGCTTACTTCTGTGGTCATTTCTGGCATCCATTTGCATTGGAAGGGAAACGGGAGTTAAAATGCTTTCTGGATCATGGATCTGGTTGCTGCAGGACAGGTAGCGCCAAATATGAGATCACGAAGAAAATCTGGTATAAATCAGAGTAACTTTGGTTTGTTTCCAAAAATGGTTACCTGTAGTGACATTTTTAAAAACCTAGTTTCTCTGTGAAGCACTGTCTGTGCAGACAAAATACTGGGAGATGGTAGCCTTGGAAGTGGCTAGAACAGGGGTAGGGGAGCGATGCCCTGTCTCCAGAATATAGAAAGGGGCTGCACGGAGGCCTGAATTGGGCTTCGTGAGGCCACGAGATGGTTCGCATGTCGCACCAAAGGACGTTGAGGCAGGGATGGAAATACGGGTGGGGGAAGCCCTCTTCCAGCTGAAGGGCGCCCTTGGAGAGCCGACCTCACAGGTTGCCTTCCCCGTCATACCTTGCGCTTGCGGAGGCTGGCAGTGAAGTGCAGGCGGTTGCATCGCACTCTCCCCACTCTGCCTCCACTTCAGACAGGAGGGAGTGGCTCGCTTCTGCCGAAAAGCTGCCCCCTTCAGCCCGTGGCGGAGGCAGAGGAAATGCAGGCCTGCCTCGCTTTGGCAAGGAGCCGCTCTGCAGGTTGGTGACCTGCGACTGGAGCAGCAGGCAGCCAGCTTCAGCTCCCTGCCGTTTTGAAATTATGTGTTCTGTTTCTAACTGATCGGGGGGGAATGGTTGAAAAACACTGGTGCAAGAGCCAGAAAAACGAAGAAGCAAGAGGTCTGAATGGATGGGTAGATTGCCAGGGTTCCAAGAGCAGCAAACAAGACACCCCCCGCCATGGCTAAATCAGTTTTATTCATAAAGAAAGGCTGTGGCTTGTAATAATGTGAAGTCCATGTGTCCATTCATAGTGAGCTGTTTTTGAGCACAAGGGGCGTTATATCTGTGCAACCGTGGCATGGTGGTGGATTGTGACCTTGCCGTTGGTGTTGCGTATGTACACCCACATGCCTTGGGGTTGTAAGAGGGAACCTGCATTACCAGGACAGACGTGTTTCCTTCTTGTGTCTCTGCTGGTGTTGTCGGAAAGGGCTGGTTGTAGGGAGAAGGGGCGAAGCACTGCTTTCCCACCAAGGGACGGTCTCCTGTCCCCGCACTACCATTAGGAGAAAAGTACATGTGTGGGATCCAGGCCTTTCTTCCATTGTAGGATGTACCTCTGTCCTTACAACTTTGGTTTAGGGAGCACCTGTACCCTTCCAGGTGGGCCCTGTGGAAGGTTTCCCTTTGGAGCTGAAAAGGCAAGTAGTTTTTCCAAAGATGGGGATGAAAAGCGGTGAGCCTCTTTGATACGTTCAGCTGCGCCGTTTAAGAATGGAACTTTTCAGGAGTGGAAGCTGGCAGAGCAAATGGAGTGGAGAAATTGGCCTCCAGAGGGAGGGAGGGAGGAGAACGGAGGACGGGCCCCTTCAGCCAGTGTGGTGTGGTGGTTAAGAGCATGGGACTGGGACTCAGAGGATCTAAACTGAGTATTCCTAAACTGGGGCTGAAATCATATGGCAGTAGGGTGATGGAATCACCGTGCTGGAAGGGCTAAGAAGGATATCGGCTCCAAGCCCTGGTCCCTACATCCCTCCCAGAGGGCTGCCTGGCTGCCCCTTGAAGGCCTCCAGTGTGGGAGAGCCCACCACCTCCGTAGGTCACTGGTTCCACTGTCGTATTGCTCTCAAGTCAGGAAATTTGTCCTGCTACCCAGCTGGAATCTGGCTTCCTGGAACTGGATCCCATTATTCCATGTCCTGCCTTCTGGAATAACCAAAAGAGACCCTGTCCTTCCTCTTTGTGGCAGCCTTTCAAGTACTTCTGGGGTCCTATCCTATCTCCCCTCAGTCTTCTCTTCCCAAGGCTAAACATGCCCATTTTTTTCAGTCTCTCCTGTCTCCAGTCCCCGGATCGTCCCTGCTGCCCTCCTCCGAACCCTTCCCAGCTTGCCTGCATCTTTCTGAACTGTGGTGCCCAGAACTGGACCCAGCGCTCCGAATGAGGCCTCACCTGTGCAGAGTGAAGTGGATCTAGTACTTAATGGGGTTCGGAAATGGGACTTCTGTTAATTCAGCCTAAAACAGCATTTGCCCTTTTGGGAGCCACATCACTTCGCTGGCTCATATTTAGCTTGTTATCTAGGAGCACTGCAGGATCCTTCTCACACGCAGCACTGCCGAGCCAAGTGTTCCCTGTCTTGCAATGATGCATTTGATTTCCTTTTTCTGGGTGCAGGACTTGGCGTTTGTCCAAGTGGCTCTGCTGTTGTCAGCCCAGTGTTCCAAACTATCAAGACCGCCTTGAATCTTCTTTCTGTCTTCCAGGAAATTAGCTCTGCCACCCAGTTTTGTGTCATCTGCGAATTTGGTGTTTGTTCCCTGCAAATAGTTGCAAATCAACACGTTTTTGTGGTCAGATTTGCACCATTGTTTGGAAAATGATATTAAATGTTTCTGTGGGAACATTGATTTTAACGAGTGATTTTAAGTCATCCCACTTGGTGGTTCCTCGTTGCAGGAAGATCACAGTAGAGAATCCTTTTGCGGCGCGTGTGTAGGCAGAAAACAGGCCTACCGCTCTCGGCCTTAAGGTGTGCTCCTGCGGCCAGGAGATGCCGCCTGCCCTGCAGGAGGGAAGCTCCGAGTCCCAGCTCCTTTCCTCCTCGGAAGTGCGCTCCGAGGCCAGAGCCACGAGATCTTTCCGACCTCAGAGCCGGTGCTGGGTGGAGCGTACAGAGGGGTGGGGAGGGATCTCTTGGGATCATCTGGGGGATGCTCTCTTCCTAAACATTAGCTGGCCAAGATTTTTGTGGGGTGGGAGAGCATCAGAGGTGATCTTCCCTTCTGTGCACCCCCGTCCTTGACAGGATAATCCTTGACATAATCCTAAGATATTAGCTGGCGGCAGACGCCCCCTTCAGATTGCACCCAAATGAGTCCTCGATTCCATGAGTGTAGATAGCTGAACATTCTGGGTGACCCCAAGAAGCGTCCCTCCCCCAAATTCCCCCAAGAGTGGGGGACTTCCCATCTGACTCTCTCTTGAGCTCCGTGAAGGATCGAGAGCGTAAGCTCACTTACGTCTGTTGCACCGGCAGACTGATCCCTTTTGAGCCTTATTCGGGGTGGTGGTTCTGACCCATAAAGCCCCAAACCAACTCAGACCAGGACTTGAGATCTTCCACAGAGGATCCACTAATAGGCACAGTTAAGCTGAGATGGTCTTTTTGGGGGTGGCTCTAAGAAAGGGACGCATAACTGATGCATTCAGCCTGGAAGATATTTATGGTTCAGTTTCCTTTGATGTGGGGTTGATTTAATGTGGTCACTTTGGGGAGTAGTTTGGACTGGTGGGTAGGGTGATGTCTGCTTATTTTTTGCTGCTTTTTTAGCTTTTAGGGATATGGATCATTTTAATACTGTTTTTGGTTTATAATTGTACATTTTATTGCCTCTTCATTTCTCGTTTCCTGGTTGAAGAAGTGCATTGAGAGGACTGTTTGGTTCCAAGTAGTGGTATAAAAAATTGTTTAAAAAAGAAGGTTTAGAATCAGTATTAAGATTTCTCCTGACAGCAAAAATGATACTGTCCTTTTGTTAAGATCTCCATGTTCTTAAGAGAAGTGGGTTTGTAAAATGTAAATGGTTTTACGGATTTGGCTGTTTTGTTGAGATTGACACCTTGTGGCTGCATGAGGTTGTATTATCTGCAACCTTGGTTCTCATTTGCCACAGCTGGAATCATGCTGCTGCTTTTTGCTCAAAGGGGCGTACTTCTAATGTGCTTATCTGTTTATTTTATTATACTTACATCCCTCCTGTTTCCTCTTACATAATTGCATAATCCTCCTGCACCACTCCATTTTATCCTCACAGCAACAACCCTGTGAGGTAGGTCAGGCTGAAAGCCCGTGAGTGGCCCAAAGTCACCCCGTGAGCCTCATGGCTGAGAAGGGAGGAGACCCCGATTTCCTGAGGCCCAGGCCAACACCCTACTTCGTATGACCCCCAGGTATCCGGCCCTTTCTTCCTTGAGCGGCACTATAAATATACGTCATTCCAGGCAGCCTGCGCTTTTGTCCTGTGCATTCGGCAGTGCGTCCCCGAACTCCTGCCCTGCCCGTCACAGCTTTTCTGCCTGCCGTACTGCTGCAGTTTCATGAGTATCCCCGTGTGCAGACGGCACCTTGCCATACCCAAGTGAGAAGGGGGCTCTGGATAGCCACCTCCTGCAGGGGGAGGTTCCAGGCTACCCCGTCTCTGCTTAGAAGGTCGAGACCGTCGGTTCACGGCACGCCCAGGCTAACCGAGCTGCGAGTTGTGGGGTATATTTCCGCCTAAACATGCATGGGAATTTTTGTTGTCATCAGGTTAGCTCCGACTTAGGCAACCTTGTGAAAAATGCCTCCAGAACTCCCTGTCCTTAGCAGCCCTGCTCAGTTCAGAGACGATTATCAAGTAATACACAGGAAAACATGCTCAACTTCAGCTCCTCGGATCCATTTCTGAAACGGCCTTGCTTTTGGTACAGAACCTGTGAGTGAGAAAGCTTCTGTAGGCATGGCTTCGGGTGTGAGCGCATGGCCCTGTGCAAAGATGGCAGAATTTATTTACTTTTTGAATTAATTGAATTATTTTTAGGTTGCATTTAAGGATGGAACCGTCGCATTCACCTGATTTTAAAATGTGGCTAATGCTTCCCTGAGGCTGCAGAGGGAGATGTGTTGAGCGCTGGGCAACCCGCCATCCAGGGCAGATTACCTCTAATTGCTAATCTTTTCATTGAAGGAGCACCCGATAAAACAGCCGAGTTTGAGAATGTTGCCGCTTTCAGTGCGGGAAGCCGTGCCGCTGCTCTGCATGTGCTGCTGAAGCCGGTCGGCAGGGCAAGGGTCTAATATCGCCCGAACCAGCGTTGAGGTCGAAGTCGTTTGGCTTCAAGATCCCTGCTCAGGATTGCATTGAAATGTCGTGGAAACCCTTCTGCATAGTGAAATCTTATGAATCGTTCAGAGTGCGACAGCCCAAATGCAGTCGAGTCCGCCAGCATGGCCAGAATCCTTACTTAACAGTGATAGAATTGTTCTGGGGAGGTAGAATCAGCTACTTAGTATATATTTTATTATTATTACTTCTGAGACAATTTGCATTGAAAGAAAAAAAGTGCAGCTAAGCTGCTCAGACTCTGTTGGGTGTTCCCAGGCAGTAGGATAATTTCAAAACTCGGGTACTGTCTCTCTGATCCTTAAAGCGGTTTTGTAACCCTCATATTATGTTTGAGTGCTTGTCAAGTGCATTTTCTGGTGGTCTGTCCGTCCGCCTGTCCATCCTTATTTATTTCTTTAATTTGTATCCTGCTTTTTCTTACAAAGAACTCAAAGCGGCTTAGATCACTCTCCTCCTGCTGCTCTCAGCCTTATTCCCACAACAACAGCCCTGTGAGGTAGGTTGCACTGAGAGTCTGTGCCTGGCCCAGAGTCAGTCAGTTGGCTCCCAGCTGGCTGTGCGGGGACTAGAGCCCAGATTGCCTGAGTCCCAGTCCTGCACGCTTAACCACTGCGCTGCTTCTAGCAGCAGCTAAACTGGAGTTGGTCCAGCCCCATTGGCAAAGGGATAGAAAGCCATTTTCCAGGCTCAGGTCTCTAGTTCAGCCCCAAGGAAGGAAGCTGAGGTGCAGGCTGCTTCTGGGTCCCTGGGTCCTTGGGGGCCCACATGTTCTTTGCTTTGTGCCTGTTCCCTCCCTGGTACACCGATGCAGCGCCGACCCCGCGGATCTCTCCGTCCTGCAGCGCCGCGCATTTTGTGCAGGAGGGCCGAAACGCGAGCCTCGCTCCCCTTCCCGCCCTGCCTGTGCAGAGCTTGGCTCCGCGTGGTGGCGGCCTCAGCGGCCCTTCCTCACCCCCCCCCCGGCACGAGCTCCATCAATCCGCCCTCCTCGCCCGGGTCCCGCTCGCAGGACCTGCCACAGCGGGAGGGCAGAGTGCGTGCTGCCGGCAGGGCTGCTGGCCCCATGGGGCGCCCGGTGGAGGCGGCCCTGCGGGCGCCCACGGAGGCCCAGATCCCGTGTCCCCGAGCGCCGCTCCCCAGCCTGCTCTCGGTCAGCGCGTCCCCTTCCGTGCATGACGGGTGGCCGCCATTTCTGTGTGAAACACGTCTTATTTCTTTCTTGCAGCCGGGCGAGACAGAGCGGGCCTCCCAGGCAAAGCCGTCCCGCCAGGGCCCTAGCTTGTATTAGCAGCACTTGGGTAGGAGCTGGCGAAGGCCCGCGCGCCCCCCAGCCGTGGGGACTGGTGCCCGCCCCCGCCTGCCCCCGCGGGGGACCGTCTGCCACCCGCCAGCCTGGAGCATCGTCTTCACGCCCCCTCGGGCAGCTGCGGCCACCGGGCTTCCGAGGCCCGCCTGTGAGTACCAAACCGTGGCACCGCTAACACCTTACCTTTCGCAGGGCCGCAGCGCGGAGCTTGGGCGGACCCCGCCAGGTGTACGAACTCGCGTGGGGCCTTGCGGGACTGGACCGCTAGCCGCCTGCTCCGCATGGCTAGCCAGACCGGATGCTTAGAAGAGCCGCCATGCTGGTCCGTTCCCGCATCCGGCTCTCACAGTGGCCCACAAGCAGGACCTGGGTCCATCGGCTCCCCGCTGCCCAAGTCCCGGCAGCCGGTGTACAGAGACGCACGGCCGCAGTCCCGAAGCAGCGACGGCCTCCCTTGCACCAAGTTGCCTAGCCCCCTTTTAGAGCCGTCCAAAATGGTGGGCGGCCCAGCATGCTCTGCCAGCGATGTGCCCCTCCCTAAGTGATTGCCCGCGTGGGATGAGAGTGGCGGCCTCCCCGCCGCGAGCAGAGATATCCTGCGTCCGCCTGTGGAGGCTCAGCCGAGGCTGCAAATTGTGGAAGTGCCTTTTCCCGCAGCTGTAGCATGCCGCATGGACGTTCCCCCCGGTATTCCCTATTTCTTTTTGTCTTTTGCAGCAAAGTTTACCTGGGAGAGATTGAGGGGTGGGTGCCCTTAGGGGTTGCCCTTGCTCCTTAGTTCCCCATCCATCCCGAATCTGACATTTCCTTCCCAGATTGTGTGCATGCGCCCACCTGGCGTCCCAGATCAGCCCCCCAGGACGCTACAGAGGGCCACCTCCCCTGCCACAGCCCAGCCCTCTTTCCCTTGCTGCTGAGGGACCGCTGGCTCCCCGGCCTTGGTGCATTTCGGACTCGCTTTTCTCAAGGCTGACCTAGCGGCAGCGACAGTGTGATGGCCTTTCTCGTCCTTGTTGCCCCACCTGCCCCAGAAAATGGCTCCCCAGAAATAGACTTTGGACCACTGGCTGACAGAAGGACTCCCCCCTGATGTCGCAAGGGTGTGCTTCCCCCACATCCGCCAGCCCCTCACCCTGCGTTCTCTCGCGCCTGCCTCCTCTCCCCCCCACGTGCTCTGCATTCATGCCCACCCTGCGGGATCAGTGAAGGGGTGCTCCCCTTGTGCCAGAGGCCATGGGGTGAGCAGAAGGAAAGGCAAAAACGGCCTCCTGGCATTTCAGCAGGGCCCCATCCTCAGGAATTACGAGATGTGTGGAGAAGCATGACCCCTTCCGCTCCAGGACCTGTTTGGGGTTCCCCATCCATCCCGCCTCGCCCAAACTGGCCAGTCACAGCTGTGGCACAGATTGTCAACGTTTCCTTTATCCCATCTTTCTCATAGGTTAGAATGTGTGTGGCTATTCCATGGCAATGGGTCCATTCCCACGACTGAGTAGTCCCATCTGGCTTATGGAAGCCACAGTGGGCCATGACCCGGGGAGGGGGCTGTTTTGGATGTTCAGGTCGCGATCGTGGCTTGCCGTTCCATCCAAACCCAGTGAGGAGATTTTGTTGGCGTGGTTTGCTCCGAAACAGCCTGTGGGTTTTGGGAGATTCTTGGCGCATGTTGAGAGCTCGTTTCAGAAGAAATGACAAGCTGCAGCACTGGCTGGGATATGCCAAAGATGCCTGGAAGGCTGGCAGCAGCCCGTGGCTTACCCAGGGAAGCCACCCTGGGCCACGGTGATCGTGCCGACTGGGGCTCTGGCTGCAAGGGGCATTGCGAGCAGGGTGGAAGGCCTCTCCCACGATGCCAAGACTTCATCCACGGCTGCGTCCGGTGCCAGTTCCCTGCAGCCGTCGGCTGAGCTGCTCTGGCTGCCCCAAGAAGCTCTGGTCAGCTCAGTGCAAACCGCGACTCGGGAGAGCACTGAGCATCTGAACACAAAGGTTCGGGTTCTTTGTGTATCAGAGAAATCCGAATCGTTCTACCCTCTCATATTGCAGAGTTTGTGTGGGGGGAGCGGTGATGGTCTCTTGAGCAGAGGCTGCCTGGTGCATCATGCTCAGATCCATGGACCTTGGGAAGCTGCGCCTGCTAAGCCAGTCCTTTCCCCCAGTCTTGACACTGACTAACAGCAGCGGCTCTGCGGGGTTTCCAGAAGATTCCTCTCTGTCCCTGCCAGGAACGATGGGCTCCGGCCTGGAGCTCCTCGGCATGCGGAGTCCGCACCCGGCTGCAGCCCCTCAGGCCACATGGTAAAGCACCCCGTTCTCTGCGTTCGTGGGGCGTGACCAGCTGGCTGCCTGAGCCATCCGGCTTTGGTTGCAGATTGGTCTTCCGGGTTTCTGCTGCCAGAGTCGTAGAGATGGGGCAGAATTCCTGGCTGTGGATGAGGAAGAGGCAAGATGCTCTGGTAACTTCCTGGTTGGGTTATTGTAATGTGTTTTACATGGGGCCGCCCTTGAAGATGGTCTGGATACTTCAGTTGGTTCAGAATAGAGCTGCTGGTTAACAGGGACCGGCAGGTGCTCACATATAACGCCGGTCCTCCTTCGGTTACACTGGCGGCCAGTTGAAGTCCAGGCCAATTTAAAGTCCTGGTGATGACCTATGAAGCCCTAAACGGCTTGGGTCCGGGATACCTGAAGGAGCGCCTTCTCCCCTATGTGCCCTCCTGCCTCTTGAGATCTGAGGTGGAGGCCCTGCTCTGGGAGCCCTCCTTGAAGGAGATCAGGAGGGCGGCTACCCAGAGCAGGGCCTTCTCTGCAGTGGTGCCCCATCTATGGAATACGATCCCCAGAGTGGTCTGCCTGGTGCTGACACTTTAATCCTTTTGGCACCAGGCTAAAACTTTTTTATTTTCCCATTATTTTAATGTCGAATAGGCTTTAACGTGGGTTTTATTATATTGAGGTGTTGGATGCTGTGCTTCATTTTATTTGTTGCTTTTATTGTGAAACCAGCCCGAGATGCCAGTAGTTGGACGGGTTATAAAAGCCTTCAATAAACAAATAAATAAAAAAGTGGGCAGGAACTCATACAGAGATGCAGCAGGCCGACTCCTCTCTGGGTGGGTACATTAAACTCCCAGGAGTGTAAATGATCCCACAGTGTATGGTGTGACTCACTAGGAATTCCTGTTGCAGTTCGCAAGTAATGCTTCCGTTTCACCTCCAAGGCCTTGGATGGGACGAGAGTTGCCTGGCCTGTGGGAAGCAGGTGGGGTTCGCAGGTTCGGCCTGGACTCCCTTGTCCGGCCGTGCTCAGTGCCTGCGGGCGCCTCCTGAGTGTTTGGGTCTCTCTTCTCGTGCTTTCCTCCCCTGCCCGGAGGGTCATGGTTGATTTAGCTGTTGCCTGCCCGGTGACCAGAAAGTGAACTGTTCTGCTTGTGTGAGCGACTTTCCATGGGGATATCTGGAAGCGGGTACTGAATTTGAGGACGTAAGAAGTGCTGCGCTGGGTCAGACCGGGTCCCACCTCCTCCAGCTTTCTGTTCACAGCCACCAGCAGCGCCCTCCTGCCATGTTCCACAGCATTCTGCTCCTTTCCTGGACAGCAGGACTGGTAGCCATTGGAGCGCTGTATAGCCACGGCTGGGAGGGAGGGATGTCTCCCTCTCCGCTCTCACCCCATTTTGTACTCCTGTTCTGGCCTCCCATCACTCAGCTTTTCCTGACACCAGGCAGTTCCAGAAGCTGTCACCCCCTTTCCTCAGGGAGTGCCTTCGGCCAATTGATCCTTTGGGCAGTGCGATCGGATGGCTCTGATTCTGCAGTGCCAGTGTTGCTGTTGACTTGAGAACTTTGTCCAAGCATCTGCAAGAGCTGACTTCATCAGCTCTTCATCGCAGCCTTCCTTGGCAGCTGCCAGAGTTTCACTGGGGGGGGGGGCAGTGGGGGGAGGACTCCTTCCTGAGATTCCTGATCTGTGGGTCCACAAGGGGCTGCATCTCCAGTACGGTCCACAGTCTTCTCATGCAGCTGCTGCCATGCTGGCTTCCTCTACTGACCTTTCTCTGATCCGTGACTGCAGCCTTGCAAAAATTATTCTCACCCCAGCACACCGCCCCCCCCATTTTTATTAACTTGGTGCCATCCTCACATCCTTTTTGTGGCATGTTCTGAAAGTACTGAAAGGGGCAAGGAAGGATATGCACATGACTTTTCAACCTTTATAAATGTTCTCAGCGTTGTTCACCTAGAAACTCTTTTTGCTCGCCATAGGCGAGGACTTGTTTGCATGTTGGTGTGATGATGGTGTGGCCTTTGCCTGCCGCCACAGCTGGTGACCAGTCTAGCGAATCCCAGTCAGGGCTGTCTCCGAGTTTCGGGGGCCACTTGGCCTGAAGCCCTGAGTGGGTCTGCGTAGGGGCCCTGTGTAGGGTCCGATCTCAGTGGGCCCTGTATCCGTCTCTCTCGGGGAGGGGCGGGGCTCAGGCATGCCAGCTAGCGCCCCTGTGAGGGATTGGGAACTGCCTTTTCCATTCCCCACAAGGCCCCAGAGCAGTCCTCGGTTTCTCTAACTAGCAAATGGGGCCAGCTGTCCGCAGGTTGGAGTGGCCCTTCGTCTTACACAGCAAAGATACGAGTCAGCGAAGTTCTGCTCAGCTCATAGGGGCGCAGCTGTGCCTACTGGCACCGTAGGAATGGCCCCTGCATGAGTGCACCCCTGCAGCCCCCTGGGGAAGGGCTCCATCTTGAAGGGAAGTTGCCCGAGGGTAGAGGGGCAGGCATAGCCCCTCCTCCAGCCCACTGGCTTCCCCTGCCTTCCTCCCGTAGTCACTTCCAAACTGGTTAGGAATGTCTGCCACCTAGTGGCTGGAGATAATACTTCAGTCTTCAGCCCCAAAGACTTATTTGCATGAACTAAAATGAGTGCATTTTGAAAAATCCAAATTGCCCTGAAGGTGCTCATCACTCGGGTCTCATTAGTATGCCCGCCAGATTTCATGGTCCTGGTGTGGACAGACATGCACGCACGAACCATCTTCGTGGTTACGGGAGGCAGGCTGGCATCATCAAAAATCAAAGGGGATCCAAGGAAGGGGTGGTGGCAGGCCCGCCCAGGCCACTAGTGCCCATGCGCACCAGAAGCTGCCGCACAGCCTCTTGATGGTGTTCAGTAGAGAAAGATTCATCCTGATCTGATTCCATAGCCCTGGCTCAAAGTTTGGGCATGGATCGAGTGTGGCTTTCCACTGAACTGTGCGAGATTGTGCTGTCTAAAACGGGGTGGGAATAACAAACCACAATGGACAACCCATACTTCACAACCCAAGCACCATGTTCTTTTCATGGGTTTTTTGTGGTTAGCAAGCCATGGTTTGTTGGCTTGCAGCTGAGTTCAGACAACAGGGTAATTTGCATTTCAACAACAACCCGTGGTTCAGCAACAATGCACACCAAACCCTGGATTTGCATTAGGTTGTTGCCCAAACCCAGTCATCAGGCGTCCGGGTGCCTCGCTGCCTCCATTATGGCTGTGAAGGCCTTCGATGAAAAGTGTCCCAGAGGAAGGATTTGGAAGGGACTTCCTCTCTTGCTAAGAATGCACCAAAAGGCCTCTGTGTTTTTTTCTTTTGGCTTTATTTTGACCAGTTCCCTTTAATCATCTTTGCTCGGTCTAAATTTGCCTTTTCCAGATGGTTGGGCTACAAGTCCCAAAATTCTTCCACCAGCAGAAAAACTGGATGCTTCTAACAAAATACTTGGATGCATGATATTAATGGAGAAAGACGTTTTAACTGAGCTGGGACATGGTGTTAGTATGATTAAATTTGTGGAATGGGAGAAAGTACCACCTATGCCAAGTTTGTAATATTTCTGCAGTATTTGGTTCAAGAGACAGCAACATCAGTCGGTGTTTTCTATTTTATTTGTGGTTGCATTTGCAAATAGCACATTCGCAGATAATATTTTAAGCATGATTTCCAAACGAGAAGTTGGGAGAAGGTGGGCTGTGTGTATTTCTGGGGTGTTGCAATTGCAGGGGCAGAATCTGGTCGGCTGGGTGCAGAATTCAAGTCCAGTAATATGAGATCTCCTTTTTATTGATAATAATGAATAATAGTGGTGGTAATAATAATGCAAAACCCTTACGCTGCTAAGACAAACTTGAAAGAGTAAGCATGATTTCTGCTGAAATCTCAGAATGAGTCGTATTTTCAGATGGCCGAGAAGTTCAGAACCGTATCAGAATGTGCAGAAACAAGGTAAAATGGCATAAAATAAGTAAGTGTAGGCCATAGTGACCCAGGGATTTGGAATTTTATAGTGTGTAGTGACCGAGGGATTTGGAATTTTACTTTCTTTGTGCAGAATATTTCATGGAGGCAGTTCTGCCTGTTCTCCAAAGGATGGAGGAGACCCAGTCTTGTCCCTGAATTTAGGCAGGAGTGTTGCCTGTATTTCGGGGTGAATCTGGGCCTTCACTAGGAACTCTACTAGATCCGCACCCGCTGAGAGCAGAGAGCCGGGTGGGCACCCAGCGGTTTTCCATGTTGTAAGTTCATTGATGCATTTGCAAAGATGAGATAAGGCAGGCTTGGGTAGTTTAAAAGCTGCAATTTACATTTCTTGGGTAATTCTCCCTGGCAAGCATGTGAAAAATGCATGTATTTTGGTTGAATACTTGCACTGATAGGGAATGAACATGAAATGGAAGGCGCCCTCACGACCTAGAGGAAGCGAGTTGAAGTGCAGGAGTGTTATTCTCGTGCAGCGTCCTTTCAGTTCCGACGATTAATGTGGTTCGACCATTTTCAGGACCCTAATTCCCTCTCCCCCACCCCAATTTGAACAATGTGAGGGAATTACACTCAGGAAAACCTTTACATTTTGATAAGTACTCACATCACAGTGTGTAGTTTAATTCCCACCCCCAAAATATTTCAGGACAAATACTTGGGACAGAAACATTAAATCATATGGGGATCCTGTTTGTTTTGCTTATGAAAGAAAAGAGCTTTGTTGCATTGGATTCCTCTCTTGGACAACCTGGTGCCTTCCAGATATTTCGGAATTCCATTCCCAGCCAGCACGGAAGACTTACAGTTGTGGTCCAAACATCTGGAGGCTGCTTGGAAGGCAAAATCGACTCTTCAGTCCATTCAAATTAAATTCAGCACTGGATTGCATTGGAAACTTGTGGTTCCTACTGCAGCCAAGCAGCTGCCCCAGTGGGAAGCCTGGAAACTCAGATGCACCTGGCACGCACACACTGCATTCTTCCCTGGATACAGGAGGTCCTGTGGATCCATCCTGCCTAGCTTTGTGGACCGTGCTTAACCTCCGCTATTTTCCTTGTGCCCTTGGGGGCCACTTGCTGGGGGCCTCGGGCCTCCATGGCTCTTCTCGGCCTTTTGGAAGCGGTGTCAAAAAGCTGTGGAGTGTTTCCCTTCACCCAGGCGCGCGGATCCTCCTCAAGCCTGAGGCCCAGATCCATGTTGGAGAAATTGCCAGGCCCAGTCGCGGGGCCGAAGGCAGGAGTAAAGACGCCAAAGAGCAGTGCATTTTCACTGCATTCTCCTTTCTGCCAGGAATGGAGTACTTTGTGGAATGGGGAGGACGGTGGCAAGGACACCCGGAAGCCACCGGAAGATCAGTGGCTAGGGAGAGGCGGCGTGGCTTTCTTGGGTGCCATTCAAGCCTGGATTTGGCCACCTGGTGGCACAAATTTAGCCCTTGCGCCGGGGACTTGGGGCACCTGCAGTCTGACCTCTGCTGCTCTGAGGCTCTCCAGAAAGCCGTATGTCGGGGCCTCCTTCCTTATTCTTGAGGTCTTGTTTGAGGGCTTCATGAAAAAGGCATTTGTCTCATCAACCAATTAACATGAATGGTGTGGAGGAATTAGATAAATGCCCATTTAAGCCATCCGGGGTCTAAATGGACCCAGCAGAGTGAAAACACTCATTTAATGCTAGCTAGTTTTAATGTTGTAATGGCTGAGACAAGGAGCCAGATGTCTCGCTTCTGGTGTCGTGTACTTTTAGCACCCCGCAGGGGTTTGGCTTTGGGGGGGACGGACAGATGAGCGAGGCCCTGTTTGTTGCGACCGGGGTCTTTGTTGCCTTAATATGATGTCGCGTATTCCACATGAAATTGAAGGTGTGCTTAAATACTTCTTGCTGTATCTTGGCTTTTAAAACTGTGTCTTAACTGTGCGATTGCAGCTGGGTGTTACGCTTCCCGGTAATGGAGGCTTTGAAGAGTTAAGAACAGCTTCGGTAAAAGGGACAGTGCTGAGTAGTTGGGGTGTTGGACTGGGAAAACCCGGCTCTAGTCCCCCCTCAGCCTGAAGCTCCCTTGTCACTGACCCTCACCCTGTCCAACCTCACAGGGCTGTTGTGAGGAGAGAAGGGAGAGGAGGAGGCGATTCTGAAGCTTCCTTGGAATAGCTGGACAGGATATAAGCATGTAATCGCACTGCTTCTTACCTTCCTTGGATTCTTTCCCTATTTGGCCCTGTCTTGTCTGGAATATGCTTAGTGTGGGGGTGGAGAACAGAATGGTTTTATGGGTTTCCAAGAAGCTTGGGTGCTATTCTGACCCATAACCACCTCTTCTTTTGCTTTTTCCTCAGGATGGCGGAACCGCGCTTTAACAACCCCTATTTCTGGCCACCCCCTCCCACCATGCCCAGCCAGGTAAAGTCCCTTCAGTTTGCAGCAGTCTCTTCAACCCTTGCAGATAACTTTCCAGTCTACTGATAGACAGAACCAAAAAGCAAAATACACCCTGTGGAAAGGTATCATATAGTGAAGATGACCCTGGGTCCTTTTTGGTCTATTTAAGGTTTTTATGTGATGTTTTATTATGTGGTTGCATTCTATGGTTTTGTCTTGTGAGCTGCTCAGAGTGTTTGAGTAATTCAGCAGTTTAAAAATATAAGGAATTAATTAAGGCACTATCCTGTTCATGCTAGGCAGACAAAAGGGCATGCCAAGGAGTTTCAGACCTTCTTTTCTGGCTAAGCCTGCAGGTTGTACCTTAAATCATGAAAAATAAAATAGCTCCGAATCTTACTGTATCCAGCTTCCAAAGATCCTTACCAGGATTTGCTGAGAACGGAACCAGAGACCACCTGCACCTGCCTTCTCACTGAGCTAATGCCCTTTCCCTACAAATAAAGCAAGATTCCAGTCCTCATGGTTTTGAACCAAGGGTTGAATTACATAGGAACATATCCTTCTTGGAAGCCGTCCACTCTAAGCCTGGAGTCGAGGCAGAGATCCTCTACTTTGCATGCAGAAGGTGCCCAGTTTGACCCAAGGTGGGGCAGAAAAAAACACGCCTGAAACCCTGGAGAACGCTTGCTGCCAGTCAGTGCCTGCAACACTGAGCGAAGTGGACCAAGCCTCTGCCTCGCTATGTGGCCACTTCCTAAGATCCCCACGGTTCATGCTGGAAACCGAGAGCATGGCAACGCTCAGGCTCAGGGTAGGCGATGGGCCTCCTCCTCTGTTGATTGCAAAATGTCTGTTCTCTCTCCGCCAGCTGGACAACTTGGTTCTAATCAACAAAATCAAGGAGCAGCTCATGGCAGAGAAGATCCGACCGCCACACTTGCCCCCGACCTCCGTGGCGTCCCAGCAGCCTCTCCTGGTGCCCCCCTCGCCTGCCGAGAACAGCCAGTCCATCATGTCCATTCCCAAGCTTCAGCAAGTCCCCGGGCTGCACCCCCAGGCCGTCCCCCAGCCCGACGTGGCCCTGCACGCACGCCCGGCCACCAGCACCGTCACGGGTAAGCCGCGAGCACAGGGGCCCGTGCTGGCGCTTCGGTGGGGCATGAGAGCCGGCAGCTTGGTTTCTGTGCTGCGCCACCCTTTTCCCCCTTCGGGGCTTCTCTGAAGGTGGTGGCAGATTTTGAGATACTCTCCCAGCCCCACTGCAAGCGGAGAATTCTCCATGCAGCATGCCCCTAACCCACAGCACAGCACGGGGCACTCCAGAGTCCTGCATCAGAACAATCCGTGTGAAAGGTCTCCTGGAGAGTAGAAAATTAGAGGAACAGTGACACCGCTGGGGGGGGGGAGTTGTGTGAGCCCCCCCCCACCACATGTGCTGTTGCAAACTTCCCAGGGAAGTCCAGCTTGGGTGGTAGGGAAATGAAATAAGCAAATATCAGTACAGGCTGGTCACAGCAGGCGATTTATTATTATTTATTGATTTAAAATATATGCCATCCTAATTCTCAAAAAGCCTCAGGACGGCTTACAACATAAAATAAGATATAAATAAAATCCCCGGCCCACACTGGCTACAATTAGAAACATAGAAAAAACCAATATTAAAACTTATTAAAATATCACTGGAATAAAAAGATCTTGGCCTGGTGCCGAAAAACAAATAGCGACGGCGCCAGGCGGACCTCTCTGGGAAGCACATTCCATAGATTGGGCGCCACCGCAGAGAAAGCCCTCCTCCGGGTACTATGCCTCCTAATATCTTTCACGGAGGGATTTGGGCTGCGAGGCATGGGTCGCTTGGCCCACCCATTCCCAGAAGTTTCTCCAAAATGGAATCTGGTCCTCAGGCATTCAGCATCCCTGGAATGCAGAGCCACAGTGCTCCTCCGGCACCAAGATTGTTGGCTGAAATCAGCTCGGTGCCCTTTGCAGATGCTGTGCTCCAGGTCCGGTGCCGGCCTCTACCTCTGGGGGCGACCCAGTGGGGGGCCAAAGGGAGAAGCACCTTCTCGGTGGTGGCCCCCAGTCGTGGGACAAGCTCTCTACTGAGGCCTGGCCTGCTGGCACCAGGTTAAGTGTGCCCTCTGTGGTGGGGGTTTTCATCAGCTTTAATTCCCTTTACTTTTTAGTATTACACTAACTTATTTAATATATGTTGCCAACTGCTTGACATGCCTTGTGATTTAATTTGAATCAGCTGTTGTAGCCTTGTAAAATTAGTTTTAAATTTGGGTTTGTACGGTATTTTTATGCTGCTTTGTCGATATCTGCATTATATATAATGTTTTTATAGTGCTCTAAGCCACCCAGAGAGGGACTGCAGGTGGCGCAGTGGTTTAAACCGCTGTGCTGCTGGGCTGGTTGATCAAAAGGTCGCCGGTTCAAATGTGCACAATGGGGTGAGTCCCCGTTGCTCCGTCCCAGCTCCTGCCAACCTTGCAGTCCGAAAGCATGCAAATGCAAGTAGATAAAAAGGTACCACTTCGGTGGGCAGGTAACAGCGTTCCGTGCACTTCAGCATTTAGTCATGCTGGCCACACGACCACGGAGACTGTCTGCGGACAAACGCTGGCTCCCTCAGCCAGGAAATGAAGATGAGCCCCGCCCCTAGAGTCAGGCATGACTGGACGTAACGGCAAGGGGAAACCTTTACCTTTTTAAGCCACCCAGAGAGCTTTGACTGTTGGGTGGGAGAGAAATGCAGTTTTTGATGCTGATGATTTAAGGCCCCGGTGTCATTAGATTTGTTTTGCCAGAGGGCAAGTGGGGGATGCAGTGTCTGACAACCCTGCAGTATAGTCCACTTTGGAATTCTGAGGCTCATGGGCACTCTCACAAAATGGCTGCCCCACGGCCTGCGTCCTGAAGTTGGCGTTTGTCTCCTCCTGTGCCTTGCAGGTCTGGGGCTGGGCTCCCGGGCCCCAGCTGTCAGTACCTCAGAATCCAGCGCTGGGACGGGAACCAGCACCCCCTCCACGCCCACCTCCACCAGCCAGAGCCGCCTCATCGCCTCCTCGCCCACCCTTATCTCAGGAATCACCAGCCCCCCGCTGCTGGAATCCATCAAGACCATCCAGGGGCACAGCTTGCTGGGGGCGCCCAAGGCGGAGCGTGGCCGCAAGAAGATCAAGGCGGAGAACCCATCGGGTCCGCCTGTCCTCGTGGTGCCCTACCCCATCTTGGCCTCAGGAGATATTGGCAAGGAGGGCAAAACGTACAGGTGCGTCCGGGAGGGCGGGCGGGCGGGCAGGTGGGCAGGATAGGGGAATGCTGGGAGCTTTGCATGTCTGGAGCGGGCAGGGAAGACAGCTACACCTGGTCCGGCGAGGCTCCGAGTTCAGGTTCATAGTACCCAGCTATGAAGCCCTTGGCAGGAGAGCGGGCAGTGCATCAGGCAAGCCCACCCCACAGGGGGGCTGTGAGGATAAAATGGAGGAGGCAGGCCCATGAATCCCCCGTGGTGTCTTGGGGGGAAGATGGGATACGCACGCAGTATGCAACGATGCAGTCACAAACGGCATCTAGAAAACAGCGCACAGAAGCCCAGCGCTCGACTAGGCTCCTCCTCTCCGAGATGCCACCTGGCCTCAGGCTGGAACTCCTTCCACACCTCATTTTCAAGCGCGTGCCGTTTTTGGCATAGGAGGACTTTCAGCCCGCAGGTGGCCTTGCCGGTATTTTGGAGCAGCCTGGTCCAGCCCATGCTGCGCTCTGGGTTATTTCCTGATACCATCCTTTCGGTCTTGGCTTCACTTCTTTTCCCGTGTTGGCCGCTTCTGTTTCTCGTGGAACAAAACCTTTGAAGCCTGCTAGCAGAATTCAGGAGACCCACGTCTTATGCCTGGCAGCTAATGCTGAACATGCAGGCTGTCTCCCCTTCATGCACCGTCGCAGCATCAAAACTTGCTTGCTGGAGTCACAGGGAGAGCCTCATTAGCGCAGTATATTGTCTCCAGCAACATCCAGCCCGGTTGGCCGGGGTGGGAAAGTCCCAGAGAGACACCTTCTCCAACCAGAGATCCTCCAGAAGTTTGGGACTCCGGTTCCCATCACCCCTGCCCGCTGACTGTGCTGGCTGGCGCTGATGGGAGCTGAAATTCTAAAGACCTGCTGGGAACTCTGCTGGCCGGTGCGTTGAGTGGGGATAAAGCCAGGTTGCTTCCCTGTGACTGCCGTTCTTCAGAGTCACAGGGAAGAACGTGTCACGCGCAGAGACTGTGAAGAAGAGCGAGGCCTCCGTGGGTGCAGAGCGGGGTGCAGAAGGGCGGGCTGGGGAGCCACGGCCGGCCCGTGTGAAGCTGTGGGAGAGCTCTCAATGTCCTGCTGTTCCCACTGATCCCTGGTGCTTCATTGGCCTTCGTGTAGTCCCCCCCCCCCCACTCTAAGAACTTGGGATGCCACTCCTAGAAGGCGTTGGGGTGGGCAGCTGGATCCCATAACCTGCTGTGTTCAGCGCCTCGTCCATTCCCCAGGACAAACACAGGGGCGCTGCTGAGCCGCCGTGGCCGAGTCCGCTGCTCACTCCGTCCTGGGCTGCTTCCAGCCCTGTTTCCTTGATGATGTGATGGCAGACTTTTCGGAGGAGGCTGTGCTCCCTGCCGCCATGATGCGGCCCCCGCCTCTCGCTCTTGCCCAGAACAAAACCGGTTCGAGAGGGAGAGCCGGAGGCGCGGTGCCGTTCCACTGGATGGGTGCTGCTGGGACCCAGAGGTGCTCCGAGTGTTCCAGGCCAACCCTGCCGGCCTTTCTCACCTTGCCCCTTGGCATCGCATGCTCTGCCGCATGGCCCCACTCAAGGACATGAACCTGTGCGTGTTGACACAGGGGCTTCCCATCTAAAAACAGGAATCCTACCCGGTGTCTTCTTTTTCCCCTCCTTCAACTCAAAAGACCCAAGCACACCGGCTTCTCCTCTGACATGGGAAAGTGCCAGGCCTTTGGCCCATCGAATTCGGGGTTTCTGCCTTCCTTTAACATTCTTTAGCCTCTGGGCCTGCTGCACTCAGAAAAAGGCAAGAGGTGGCAAGGATAAATAAAATTATGCCTCAAGGGGAAAGTGACGCAGGACCCCAGTGGGCCCAGAGGCTGTGCTGTCTGTATGTCCGTGCACACGGGTTGCTGGGGAACATGGGTGGGAGGGCCCTGTAGGACTCGCAGTTTGCCTTTGGGGTTCCTACACAAGGCCTTGGCCTGACCTTGCAGGGCTGTTGCCTGGCGGGGCCTCTCTCGGCTTCCCAACAAGGGTCTTCCCCAGCCAGACATTCAACCCGGGACCGTGTGCATATCGTCTCCCCTGCACTCTTCCCCTTCACCTGCCAGGCAACCACGGTTCCAGTCCTCATGGTTCTGACTGCAGGGCTGCGTGGTGATGCGCATGTTGCCTATTTCAGGCAGGAGTCTTGCTTGGAGGTAGCAGAGAGCTTTTGGGTGTGAGTCATGCTGTCTGCTGCCGAATGAGTCACATCGCTGAGAACATCCTGAATCAGGGCCATCCTGAATCAGGCCAGGCCATTTATTTTTATTTTTAATTTTAGTATTTAGTATTTATAGGCTGCCCTTTTTCTTGTAAGGAACTTGGGCAGCTTACCTGGCCGTCCTCTCCCTCTCCAGTTTATCCTCACAACAACACCCCTGTGAGGTAGGCTGGGCTGAGAGCCTGTGTCTGGTGCAGGGCCCAGTGAGCTCCATGGCTGAGTGGGGACTCGAACCCAGATCCCCCCCGAGTCCTGGTCCCTCTCTCTCGCCACCACTTCCTACTGGTCACCGGGTCAAGCAGTTCTGCTCACAGCACCGCCCCCAGACTGGGTTTGTTGGGTGGGCAGCAGAAGGCGCCAGTTGTCGGCACGCACACCGCCCCCCACGCAGGTGCCAGGAGTCCGGAAGCCGCGGCGGCCCCTCAGTGCTCTCCTCCCCCGTGTTCCCTGTCCAGGTGCAAGGTCTGCCCGCTCACCTTCTTCACCAAGTCCGAGATGCAAATCCACTCCAAGTCGCACACGGAGGCCAAGCCGCACAAGTGCCCGCACTGCTCCAAGTCCTTCGCCAACGCCTCCTACCTGGCGCAGCACCTGCGCATCCACCTGGGCGTCAAGCCCTATCACTGCTCCTACTGCGAGAAATCCTTCCGCCAGCTCTCCCACCTCCAACAGCACACCAGGTAAGTGACGGAGCTGCCGGCTGCCCCCACCCGCCCGGCATCCCTGCTGCCTATTTCATGGCTTTGTCAGGACAGGGAGGGAAGCAGCTCCCATAATTGGAAAAACGGAAACCCTACTTTTTATTTATGAATTGCATATGATATATGAAAATTGCATATAATATATGAAAACCTAGGATGGGGTCCAGGATCTGCCATCGGATGGTGGAAGGGCTTTGCTAGACCTGTCCTCCCCTGCAGAGGAAGGCGGGACGCGCTCCAACGGAGCAAAGTTCAGGGAGCCAAGGTTGCATTTGGATGCCAGGAAGCACTTCCTGACAGTCAGGACCCCGAGGGTCTGGAATGGGCTTCCACGAGAGGCCTTTGAGGCTCCGTCGGTGCGGGTGTTCAAGGATAGGCTGGACGTGCACATGGTGGGCTTATTGTGAGCAGAGCCTGGGGTCAGACTAGATGGCCTGGGAGGCCCCTTCTGACTCGCTGTTTTTATATGTTTCTAAGTTGGGGGGTTTCCCTCTCCATCACAGCTCCGCCCTTTCAGTGGGGTGTATCCTGACCCACTGAGTAGCATTTTCTGGTGACTGAAGTGTCTGCCGTGGAGGGTAGGGGCTGGAAGCCTAAATCTGGATCTACCCCGAAGTCTCTAGTCCTGTGTCTTTTCTGTGAAGCCACATCTTGGAAATTAGACGCGAGTATTTAGCTTAGTGCAGACTTCGTTACTGCCGCTTTGCAGTGCTGTTTTACCCTCAGTTTTCTTTTGGCATGATGTTTTGGAGGTTTCCTGTTACTTTTGGAAGGTGTTCTGCTGCAGTCCTGTGCAGAATAGGGAGAACAAGTTCTCCGAGTCCCAACATGGGGCCTGTGGAGCTTTTTCTGTTCTGAACATGCATGGGATTTCTGTCTTAGTAAGCTGCCCCAAAACGTGTGGAAAAGAACAGAGTTGTTTTTGTATCACTCAGTTTCCAGCAGAAAATGGACTTTCCACCCGGGGCAAGTAATTCAGTTCTGCCGCTCGCAATGTGGCAGAAGTACAAGGAATTGCAAGGCAAGAGAACAAGTAGGATGTAGCTGTGATAAACAAACCGCTACCCCACCTTAGAGGAGGCAGCATATTCCGCTTCTGCGTGAATTCCTGCAGCCTTTTCTGGGTAGTTTTGGATTCTTCAGTCCCCGGATTGCTCTGTGCAAATTCCACAACCCCCGCGCAACTGCGGGCACATTGGCTGCTGGAGGATCCGGCATACCTCTCCATGCCTCCACTTCTCCAGCTTCAGTCCGGACATGAGGCTCTTTTTACAGTGTCACGATATTGCCTGATTCATCTCCCTTCTGGTGAATGGTGGCTCCCGCTCCCTGCCTTTTAAATCCTCAGTCGGCATCCCTCAGTTCATGTTGCGTGCAGATGCTCGCCTATGGCGAGGGCAGATCACCAGAAGGCGACCAGGCAGTGGGGCATCACTGCAAATGGGAAGGGAGCAGGCTGTTTCTCTGTTCAGGCCTCACGTCTTCATTCGGGAGAACCTGGCTATTGGCATCTGGATTTGTTTGCAAACCGCCTTCAGTCATCTTTTCTCTACAGCTGAGAAAGACGTAAAGGTGCTTGCAGGCACAGCAGCCTCAGCTCGGAAGAGGGAGGCGTCTCTGTATGAGTCCATGTTCTGGCCGTGTGTCCTTCTGGCCAGCCTCCATGGTTCAGTGTAGTGCATGTGGCTGGACGTTTCACTCTCCGTGCGGAAAGCAGAAATGCTTGGACTTGGAGGAAGCTCTCCACTGCCCCTCTGCAAGTCGTACTGCCCTGACTTCCTTCCCGGTAGGGAAGACCCAGGCAAAGGCTCAGGGCAGCTCCTAAAGTAGCTCTTCGACTTCATTT
The DNA here is from genome assembly GCF_004798865.1 of Varanus komodoensis. NCBI lineage: Eukaryota > Metazoa > Chordata > Lepidosauria > Squamata > Varanidae > Varanus > Varanus komodoensis. The sequence goes on along the minus strand of NW_025336360.1, from coordinate 2,308,849 downwards.
TTTCTAAAAGGTTTGGAAAGACTGGCCTAGTCTAATTCTTTTTTTTTTCACTGAAGCCCTGTGATTTTCCCCCTTTTGTCCAAAGGGTAAGTTTCTAGGCCTCAGGAGCTCCAAAGAGAAGCCCAAAAACGTTTCTACTAATACCACCGTTTTAAAAACCGGTGCCAGTTTGCTGTGCATCCTTATGTGTATTTTCTTTAACAATTCTCGGCCATTATGCAGTATAAACAGGTGTGGAACGGCAAGCACAGTGACAAAAAACAAACAGAGCCATGTTCTTTAAAAGGCACAGAACAGTAGGCAAAAATCGTCACGGTTTTCGTGAACGGGGAAATAAAAGAAGGTGCTGCCTGGTGCTGAAAAGATGGCAGAGGAGTAGGCATGTCATAAACGGTGCCAGCACTGAGAAGGCGCTGTCCTGCGTTGCCTCTGAGATTCGGATGATGGCGGCACATGGGCAGACAGAGTGGGGCGCTGCTTTCCACCCCCCACTCACATCACGACTCCTTGATGTGCCGATGCCCATACTGAGACAGCCTCCCCAGACGAGCCCACCCTTTCCACTGGGCCGTTTTCGTGCCAGCTCCCTCACTGCTCTGTCCCTGCTTTCCAGAATTCACACCGGAGACAGACCGTACAAGTGCCCCCATGCCGGCTGTGAAAAGGCCTTCACGCAGCTTTCCAACCTCCAGGTGAGCAAGGGCTGGGGGGCAGGCTGTGTGGAAAGGTAAGGCAGCCAGGAAGTACGTCTGAGGGGACGGCCGGGCTGTGGGAGAGGTTTCCCTGTCCCCCTCTGCTGAAGTGGCAGACCTCTGCCCCAAGAATGAACACTGCGCCACAGGATCCGATCCAGGCTCCGTCCAGCCCAGTCCTTTCTTTCCAAAAGTGGCCAGCCAGATACCTTTGCAAATGCTCCAGTTGTTTTCCCCTGAGCTGAGCAGGCAGACTGCTCTTGAACATGGAGGTTCGGATGAGATGTCAGGGATACCAACTGCCCATATGACAGTCTGCTGGGAATTTAACTCATTCTTAGTGGTGGGGTGGGCTGGCAATTTCTTTCTCTGAAATGGGTTTGCCCTCACAATTTGCAGGCAAACGCCAGGGAAGGCTGAGGCATCCCCATCTCGCATTTTTGAATTAAGACCAGGCTGCTCCAGGTGTGCGTAGCGGCCCTCTGCCTGTGGAAGCCAAAGCTGCAGGAAGGGGGCGTGGGGCCCTTCTGTCTCCACACGGGTCTGTCGATGATTTTGGGCAGCAAGCCGGCATTCTGTCCCCAGGGCCTCCTTTGCACGGCGGGGGCTAACGCGGCCACGGCACCGTGGCAGGTCAGGAGCGTGGGCTGGAGCTGGGCGCCCAGCGCATCCCTTCCTTGCTGCGGATCCTGGCGTCCCCTCCAGCCCTGCTGAGTTAGGAAACAGCTGCGCAGGCTCTGGTGGAAGCTGCCAGTCCAGGGAGTTGGTTCAGTCCGAACGGGCAGGTTCTGGAAGTGGCGGCGGGGGGGGGGGCGTGTGTTGTGCCGGGGGCCCGGCTGACGGCTCCCTTGGTGCCCGTCCCTTCCAGTCTCACCAGCGGCAGCACAACAAAGACAAGCCGTACAAATGTCCCAACTGCTACCGGGCATACACAGACTCTGCGTCGCTGCAGATCCACCTCTCGGCACACGCGATCAAGCACGCCAAAGCCTACTGCTGCAGCATGTGCGGGCGAGCCTACACTTCAGTGAGTACGGGGCACAGGGGGGACCGGGCTGCGAGGACGGAGCCAGCACTTGGCAGCCCTGTGGGGCACCCCGGGCTGCCCCGCCACACACCCAGCGGACAGGGAAGCCCAGCCTGGAGCGTCAGCACGTTCCGGGGTTATTCCCGGGGCGTGGGGAGTTAGGGCTTTTCCTCGAGGCAGGGGTCCTCAGCCCTTTTTCATCCCTGAGCCCGTTTGGAATGCTGAGTGTGTCGTGTGTGAGTCAAGGAAGGGCCCTTCCGGTGGCGGGACCTATCTGAAGAACCAGGTTTTCCCCAGAAGGCCTGCTGAGGGGACGAAAGCAGCAGCTTGCCCAAGAGATCCAGTCCAAGGCCGGGGCGGGTTCTGCGCTCCAGACGTTCAGCCCGCTCTGTGGAGCCCAAATGCAGACGGCTCTGCAGGAGTCGCAGTTCCGCTTTGCAGACTGCCTCTCCCCCAGTTAAAAATAAAATAAAGAGGCCCTCGCAAGCAAGAACCGTGAAATCCGGAGGGGCAGCGAGTGCTCAGCAGGCCCTGCAGCGGGGGCCCAGAGGGGGAAGCCGGGTGACCATGGACCTTTGGGGCGCATGCCCGTTCCCGGGGTGGCATGGAACCCCCGTGGCAGCGCACGAAGCTGCCGCGTTGCAGGGGGCCCGCAAAGGAACCGAAGCGGACTGGTGGGCAAAGTACGCCCGCCCGAGGGAGATGGAAAGCTCCGCACTGGAGCTCACTGCCAGAGCAGAAGGGAAGCAGGCCCGAGGAGGGAGGCAGGAGGCCCCCGATGCCGGGCGAGGGGGTTCTTCCCGGAGGGGCTGGCTCATGGCCCCTTGTGGCAGTTCAGCAGGCGGGTTTTGCCGCCCAGACGCCTGACTCTCACTCCTCCGCCCGGGGTGAGCAGGGCAGAAGCGCCTGGTCCCTCTGCAGGCGTGTGGCCACCCTTCACAGCCACGCCGAGCCCCCACTTCCTCCCCCCTCCCCAGCCAGCCCCACTGACTTCCGTTTCCCCTCCTGCAGGAGACCTATTTGATGAAGCACATGTCAAAACACACGGTGGTGGAGCATCTAGTGAGCCAGCACTCGCCTCAAAGGACGGAGTCCCCCGGCATCCCTGTGCGGATCTCTCTCATCTGAATTCTGGGGAGACCTTCCCCTTGTGTGGCACCCCCTCAGATTCCGGATCCGGAAGGGGAAGGACAGGACGGCTCGGAATACGATCCCACAATCCACAGGTTCCGCACCACCTTTTCCACGTCCCTCCTGGCACATAGTGCTTCTCCCTTGCAGCCAGAAGAAAAAGACCAAATCTGGCTGGCAAGAAGCCTCGCCCGGACTGTGCTCGGGGGAGCGGGGCAGCTCCTCCTTCTGCTTGGGTGGCAGCCAAAGACGATTCCAGAGCACTTTGAACTGACACGCCTCTTTCCTCCCCACAGCGCACATGGGCACCCTTGCTTTGGGGTCTTCTCTGTGGTCTCTTTTCAGCCGTAGGGATTCCCCTCACCATTTCTAATTTTGGATACAAAAACGTTCTCTCCGTGAGCCCGCGACAGAGAATGTCACAAAGGCCGGCCACGGACTCCTTCCAGACTTGCCCCGGGCCCTCCTGGACGGGAACGGGCCGGTGCCGTAGCTGCTGCTCTCTGCCGATGGTGCCCACAAGTCCTGGATGCGGGCCCACCTCATCCGGCCTCCACAGGTTCCGTCACTGCTCGGCTCCCGGGCCAGGAAGCGCAGAGGGCACCGCGTCCCCCTTTCCAAGCCTTTGGAAGACTGTACGGTTGGTTGACTGCACGGCACACCCGGCACTGCGAGGGATTGGTGGCTGCACCGGCGTGTCTCCCTCTCGGCAGCGCAGGGCTCCTGCTGCCAGAGCCTCAGCGGCAGCTGAGCCAGTGGCTTTGCAGCCCCCCGCCCCACCCCCCCGGTCTGATGGACCCCATGTTCAGCACTGGACATGGCTGCCGCAGAGCCCAGTTGGCTTTTAAGCAGGGCGCTGGGTGGGGAGAGGGGCGTCCGGGCTGGGGTGGGAGCGGACGCACACCTGCTGGAAGCGCCCGACTGTGCCTGTTTCTGCGTGGGGCTCTGGCCAGCCCTCCTGCGCGTCACACGCTTGGCTCAGCCAGCGGCAGCTCCTGTCCTGCATGCGCCGTTCTGTGTTGGCCCGATGCTTGCTGGCCAGGCGGAATGGGCGGAACACACGAGGAAGCCGGCCAGTGTCGCGAGGGCGTCCCGATTCCCGGGGTCCCCCCGCCTGCCCGCTTGTGCAGCTCGGCACATGCCCGCCCTTCAGCCGGGAGGCCCCCGGGCCAGGCGGACTCCGCTGGGATTGCCATCTGGTGCCTGAGCCAGCAAGCTTGGCCAGCAACGCGCAAGAGGTGCCCAAAAGCCCTGGCTTCTGGGCTCCCTCGGAGCGCAGTGGGAGGCAGGCATTTGCCGGGCCCTGGGTGAGCCACGATGCCCGGGGCCGTGTCTTCCGAACCACCTTCCAGCGTTTGGGGCAAGTCTTTCCCAAAGGGCTGCTCTTAAAGAACGCGGCACCCCACAGCTCTGGGTGCCGCTGCCAGGAGTGGTGGGTCTTGGGAGAGAGAGTGTCCCTGAGCTGATGATCTCTCCCACGCACCCCTTCTTCCGCAACGCTCTCGGAGCGGGAATCGCAGGGCTGGCTGCTCCATCCCCGGCCAAGGCCTTGGAAGCTTCCAAAAGCAGCAGCAGGGGGTGACAGAGGGACCCCAGCTACCTCCACTCCACACTTCCTCCGTAGGTAGACCCCCAAAGAACAGAGGGGTCGGCCAGTGGGTCCCTCTCCGTGAGCCCACGCAAGGGAAGATGAAACTGCCACACACGGCCGGGCCCTCCAGCCCCCCAGCCACAAACACGCGCGTTCCCGTGTCCAGAACGGGACGTAGCAGCTCGGGGCGATTCCCTGGTGGGCCGCACCAGAACGCCCCGTGGGAAGCCACCCCACGGTCTCCCCTGCGCAGCTCCCAGTGCAGAGCAAATGATGGTTTTTTGTGGCTTTTAGCAGTGTGTGTGATGTCACGACACACCTTGACCCAGGCCGCTTCACCAGGTCCTTAGCCTCCCATCCTGAGCAAAGCAGACAGTGTGGGGGGAGGAGCTTACCAACCCCCCCTTCCAAAAAACCAACAACTTAAAAAACACCTTTTTTGGGATATGAATTAACTGTATTTTTTTTTTTTAAGAAAACACTTTTTAAGCCTTAAAATGTTATCATTTTTTAAAATCAGGATGTTTTCATTGCTGGTCATATTGATTTGATTTGCTCCTTTTTCTGTTTCCCTTCTGTCTCCCTCTGTTTTGAATTGACGTTGTATGATATTCAATATTGTAGCCTTTTATTTCCTTTTTTGGTCCGCATGTTAATAACTGTGTAAATAGGGTTCTTATACATGATGTTAACAGCTCTTTTTTTCTATATAAAAGCCCAGGACACATCTAGCTAGGTTCCTAGTTATTATCATACCTTATTAATGAAAATGAGAGGAAAAGCATCTTTAAAAGGGTCTCTCCCTCCCACCCCACCTGCCACCCTTTCCTCTCAAGTCTCGCATCGTGGTTAAAGACAACAGGTGGGGGACGGAGCACTTCCTGCTCCCAAAAGCCGTTGGCATTGTTTTAAAATGGAAACAAAATAAAATTGCTTTGTATTCTCTGTTGTGGAAAAAAAAAGAATAAAACAGTCTTTGCAACCTTGGGCCTTGCGTGGCAAGGGCTCTGCTCTGCGGCGGGTGCTCGGAGGCAAAGCGCCCAGAGCCAGCGGTGGGCTTTTCCAGGGACTCAGGACTCCGGGAGACCATCTGTAGGATGAGCTGCCCCAAAGAGGCCGGTGAAGCATCCCCCCGCCCCCCGGGCAAGGACAGCACCCCGGGTGGGCCCGGACCAGCTCATCTCCCACTAACCTGGGCTGGCCTTTGCACCAGGGCAGCTCGGCAAATGAACGGGATTCGCTTCCCAGGCTGCGAGGGACTCGGCGCCCTTGGGGTGGCAGGCAGACGTTCCCAGACTTGCCCCCTGCCCTTTATTGCTCCAAGCCAGGAGCCCATCTCCTCTGGGAACTGCAGTCTCCATGGGCAGGCATGGTCACTCGCTCGCCACGGGCACTCCGTGCTGGACGAGGCTGGGTTCAGACCCGGTGCCAAAACACGCGCCCGGCAAGCAGAGCTCTCCAAGGGGCTGCTCTCCACCCAGCAAGCGATGATTATTTGACAGACATCTTTGGAAAACCTAAAAGTTCAGGGAATTTTTGAAGGAACAGCTCCCCTTACCGGGCTAGAAGGGTGTGGGACGGCCAGCGTCCACGCTCCATGCCACCGAGTGCCCCTATCCGTGGGCTTGCAATGGTCTGTGAACTGAAGGAGCTGCTCCAGAACTTCTCCCAGGACCTTGAGCAGACCTGGACAGAGTTTGAGGCCTACTATACAGCGATGGCTGGAAAGCCTCCGTGTGCCGTTGGTCAGGGCTGATGGGTGTCACAGTCCACTGGAAATCTCAGGGGGGGGGGGGGGACTTTTCCCCCAGCCTGGAGGAAAAACCCCAGAGGGCTTGGAAGGGCAGCTGCAATGTGAGCAGACCGTGTGTCTGGGAAAAGAGCAAGGCAAACTCTCCTGCTGCGCCCACGTCCAGCTCTGGAATGCAGCTCGGGGCCCCTCTTCCGGTCGATCCTTCCTTCTAGGATCTAAACACCGAGCGCAAGACTTCTCAACTGGCCAGGTCACATCACACACTTTGGAAAAACCACAAGCATCCCCAAATCAGAGAGGCCTTTCAAGTTCGTTTTAAAGGAAATTTATTAAAAACGAGGTTTGCAGGGAAACCGTAGAAAGTCCTTTTGCTGCAGCCTGGAAGTCTGCGGTGAGTGGCCAGCACGATGGCGGTTGAGAGAGGACTGCGCACAAAAACCGCGGTGGGGGAGAAGCAGCGCAGCTGAACTCCCGCCTGCGCCCTCCCCCCTCCGCCAACCCTCCCAGGAGAGCCCCCCACTCCCGACATGTCTGAGGCCAGCCCCATCTTCGAGGGCGGGGGCCAGGCCCTCCTGCCCTGCCTTGCTGTGGAGCGGGGCCGAGGGTGCTCGCTTGCGGCAGGCATCGAGGGGGCGTTAAGGCAGTTGCAGACTGGCCCGGGGTCTGAGGCCTGGCTGCCTCCCCTTCAGACGCCAAGCCAGACCGGGGGGGGGGGGGGCACTGGCCTTGCGCGGGCCCCCGGCCTCCAGCGCTGTGGGCCCCGCACCAGATTTTTGGAGAGGGGGTCATCCACGTGCGAAGAGCCGGCCAGTCCGAGGAAGGGCGCCCGCCTCTCCCCCCACGGCTGCGGAAGCTGCAAACTCAGAAAAGCTGCAATGGGGGAAAGGAGCAGGGCACTAAGTGGCGCCACAAGCGCGCGCGCGCACGCACGCACAGGCACGCCGACACAAGGAGTTGAGTTAAGGCAACGATCCTGTTTGGCTTTGAGGTTTCAAGTAGGTCTGTCCGATCCAAGAGGGGGCTGGGGCCTCAGGGAGGAGGAGGGCCAGTGTGAGGGGGAGGACAGCCCCCCACCGCTCTCCCGCCCCGCCAGGTCGCCCCCCACCGAGGTGGCTCCACTGGGGTGGGCGGAAAGGGACGCTAATGCTACAGGTTATGTACAGCCTTGCAAGCGGGCCGCCCGGCCAGCCAAGCCCCAAGCGGGTGGGCTCCGTCTCTTCGCCCCTTCCTTTGGCGGGGGCCTTGTGCTCAATGACGTCGTGGTCTTGGGGAGGGGCTGCTGGAAGCATGTGAGTCCGTCCTGCGCCCCCCCCCCCCCGGAGAATGCGTCCCGCCGGGAGGCCTCTAGGTGTCCTTCAGCATACAGATGCGTGCGTAGATTTTGAGTGCGGGGCCCAGCTTGATGTTCATGGCGCTCATCAGGTGGTCCTCCTTGAGCAGCAGCAGCGCCTGCCCGTCGATCTCCTGCGCCCGGAACTCCTCCGCGATCTCCTGGCAGCCTGCGTGGGAAAGGAGGCCGCTGCGGTCGGCTGCAGGCACAACCCCCCTGCGACTCGAGCTGAGCACGCCGGTCTGGGTGCGGGGCTGGGTGTGCCAGATGACCCCCAGCAGGACAGGCTGGAACAGCTCCCACCACCCACCTTCCCAAGGCACTGGGGTGCCCCTAATCCTGAAGGGAGCAGAGGGCCTGCAAGGAGAACCACTGGTGGTCTCCTCCTCCTCTTCCTCCCCCTTCTTAAGCCGCCCCAAAGCGTGGCCATCAGAACATCTCTGAATGCTGCCATTTAATCATTCCTGGTGTGGCAATTTGTGAGGAATCTGGTTTGGAGGGTGGGAATCCCACCCTCCAAACCAGAGGGCCTGGCTCCCTGGACTTCCAGGCCTGGCTCCCCGGACTCTGGCGCTATGTCCAAGCGTTCACAGGTGCGTCTGGCAGGAAACAACCTGCCCGCAAGGCCAGTTTGCATGTGCACCCCCCCGCGCCTCTTGGGCAAGCAGAGTTCTGAGTCCGCGCACGCAACACACTGGTTTTTCTGTACTTTGCACAAAGAATTATGTTTTGATCAAAGAAGCCACTGGCGTTCCTAGGTGTTTGTGGACTCAGTCTGTTTGGCTCGCTTATTGGCCCAGAGTAAGTATGGAAAAGAAGCCCAGCGAGCCAGATTCTGTCCTGATCCTCCCATCCCTAGCCAAGTCCTTCCTCTTCTCAGCCCAGAATCCCCCTCTGGGCAGCTTCCCGGGGTGACCTCTTTAGGTTCCAGTACGAGGAGGAGAAAGGAGGTTCCTTGCCCCTTTCACCGTGCTGGATTTCATTTGTTCTTGCCTTTTCCCTAAGCTAAACTGTCCCAGATGTTGTAATCTTCCTCGTTCCCCCTTTCTACACTTTTTCCCAAGATCATTTTTTAAGGGAGATTCAGCAGATTCCCTCTCCTCTGCAATGGGGCAAGAGCGCAGGAATTCCAAAGCCAACTAAATGGGGGGCCCTGAAGATCGCGAGCTTGCAAAGCCCGGGGCCAGGTGAGTTTCCACTCTCCTGATCACAAAGAGGTTGGGCGCCGAGTGGCCGGTCCCCGCGCCTCTCCTGCCTGTGGCTTTTGCTGGCTGGCCGCATCTGGGAGACACGCCAGGGGCTTGCTCCGTGCTGCAGCAGGCTGGCCCGCCAGGACTGGAGACCACGCGTTCTTACCAGGCAAGGAGCGGATGAACTCGTAGACGTCTTCCACGTTCCACTTGGTGGGCTCGCTGGGGAGGAAGTGGTGGCCGATGCCCACCAGGTCCCGGACGTGGACGTCGGGCAGCTCCATGTCCCGATCGCCCTGGCGCCGCCGGGAGGCGGACGAGCTGGCCGAGAGCGGCGAGAGGGGCTCCTCGTAGCTGGAGTTGTCCGAGCAGCGGCTCGAGTCCTCCTGTGCGTGGGCGAGCTGCAGCGACCCGCTGACCGAAATGGGCCCTGCGCCGGGTGGCAGTGAAACCGGCGCCTGTGGACGCAAGCAGCACCAGAATCTGCCTGCTGCCGAGCCGGGACGGGTCCCTCTCCACCAGAGTGTCCACCTTGGCAGGGAGCAGCTCTCCAGGGACCCCAGCAGAAACGGGTCTCTCGCAGCCTCGTCAAGCTGGGGCCAGGCTCGCCAGCCCAGATCTCCTGCCCCTGGAGTGACCCCTCCCGAGCCACCGAGACCCAGAGCCACCTCCATGGGCGCCTCCCTTGCCTTCTGCAAGTTCTTCCCCTCTTCAAAACGCAACCCCCGGTCCACAAGCCTGGCTCCAGCGTAGCCACACGTGCTCCCACGGCCTCCAGGCCCAGGCGCCGGTTTCCACCTACAGAGCCCTGCATGGCTCAGGACCACCAGAGCTGGGGGAGCGCCTCTCCCCTCCGCAGTCTGCGTGGGCACTGCGCTCAGCCTCCGGGGCCTTCCTCCAAGCGTCACCCCATGGAAGGCTCGAAGCGGGAGGGCCTCCTGTCTGGCGGGCCTCCATCTTTGGAGCAGCCTCCCTACTGTGATAAAAACTCACCGTCTTTTTGGCACCTGGCCAAGACAGCTGTTTACAGAGGCTTTTATACAGGGGCCCTCAAACTTTTTCAACGGGGCCAGCTGAAAGGTGCCGGTGGGGGGCGCAGGCTGGTGAGGGGGTGGGCGGTGGGGCGCGTGTGATGGCTTGCTTCGCGGACATTGTTGTCTCTGAGCGAGTCCAAAACGATCTCTGTGTGAGCAAGCCACCACCTCACCCCGCGCCAAGTCCAAAACCTCCGAGGTGGGCCGGATCCAGCCCGCGGGCCATCATTTGAGGACCCATGCTTTTATAGAACCCAGGGGCCTGACGGGATTATCCAGGTGAGTCTTTACCTTTGCGAAGTCCTTTTTTAACACTGCATTTTAAAAGCTATTTTAAATTAATTAAAGTTAACATTTAATGGCATTTGTATTGTATGTTATTGTTTGTTTTATGCATGGTTGTTAACTGCCCAGAGAGCTTCAGTGATGCGGGAGTACAGAAATCAAATTAATAACAACCCCTTTCCTGTTTACCTGGGGCTATTTTGTACTGCAAAGGTACAGGGAACACCTTAAAATGGAGCCTTCAAAAGTTCCCAAAGGGTGCTTGATCTGCACACGTGATCGTACAGGGTTTTCACGCGATGCTGCCAAACGGGGCAAACCCCGTGGACGCGGAGCATCAGGGAGGGAAAGGAAAGGCAAGCTTTGATCGCTTTCCCTCCAAAGCACTTCAGGCCCTTGGGTGTGTGGCCAAAGCAAAGTTGCACTTGGAGACAGAATTAAACTCACTCACATGCACAGTCTGGCCATCAGCCCTTCGCAGCTGGACTCAATGCTGCTTTGCTCAATGCGACGCCTGTTCCTCTCCTCCCCTACAGAAATGCTCAGTGGGAAGCTAGGGATGGGCAAACACGCAACGGCCCTCTGGATTCTTCCCCGAAGCTTGTTCCATCCCGCTCACATTTTCAAGTGCAGGCATTTGAACAAAGTCCTTGCACTTTGCTACTGAGGGCTGCGTGGTGCAAATCAGCAGATCTGACCTTCTTTCTTTAGAGGGAAAGGCAAAATGAGCCTGTTCTCAGGATTACATTCGGCGGCAAACCCTGCCATCCTTGGCTGCTCCTTTTAATTCTCTCCCTCTCTCCCTCTCTCCCTGTAATAATTTACTGTCTGCCATACCACAAAGTCCAGCAATCTTACTGTTCTCATGCGTCAGGAGAGGACATTGTAGATGCATCTTCTTTGTTATCCTGTATTTTTTCTCAGATATCGAGAACTGATTAGTTTATTGTCTAAATGGTCTGGAAGAGACAATCTGTTCTATGTATCTAATTGTTCAGCTGACACTGTCCCTGGAGCTAGTGCAAAGGTCGCCGCGTTTATTTTCCTGCCACAGTTAAATGGAAAGCCCAGGTGACAAGTGCTTGACTGGCCTGGTTCGTAAGCTCTTTGGCTGTGGAGACCTGCTCTCTAAAAAGTGTGATGAACACCGATGGCAATTGATTAATCAAGTGAAGTCTCTGGAAAGGGGCTGAAATAAAGCGTCAGGGTGCATGTTACTCCTGGCAGGACCCTGTCCGTGACTGGCAATGGTTTTCATGGGTTATGCTGTGGCTGCTACTTCTGATCTGAATGCCAGACAAACTTCTAGTATGTACATTTTTCTCTTGCTTGGTTCTTGTAATATACATTAATTGCTTATTTTGATTCAATTGTTACTTACTGACTGATTTTACTCTGTTTGTTTTAATGAATTGTATTTTTTAACAGTTAAATGTTGTTTGTTGTGAGCCATCCAGAGAGCTGATGGCTACCAGGGTGGCATACGAATTAAATAAACAAGTGAACAGAGATGGTGCCGCCTATCACACCAGCTACCCAACCCAGCACGGCTCTCCAAGAGACCACGCTCCCTGCAGATGCTTGCTTAGCTGTAGCCAGCACGGCTGACGGTCAGGGGTCCAGCCTCTTTCAGTACGGAACGGCTGTTTCCTTTGGCCAGTGCAGCATATCACTGCCACGCTGAGAACAAACAAAAAACCGAGCTGAGCTAAAAAGGAGAAGTACCTGTTTGTTCTTAAATCACTTCTCCCATGTATGTGAGCATGTGTGCATAGAGATATCAATCTATCTAAGGAACACTCAAGTATAAAATTATTTCATAAGCTGCTTATAGAACATTAGAAAACATCACATTAATACGCAGGTGCAGCCTGAGTTCACACAACACCGCTATCCCGCGCTCAAGGAGCAAGCGGTGGTTCTTGTTGAATCATGAACTGTTAATGGAATGAGGGTCTTCGTGTTGTCTGAACCCACCCGAGATAATAAACCACCGTTTCTTAACCACAGACAAGCACACGATCCATAACCCAACAACCAACCATGGAGAAATAAATGGACTAGTGGAGTATGGAGTACCATTGTTTAGAAGATGGTTAGAGAAATGTGCAGCATGAAAAGTGGATCTGAGGTGTTGAGAGAAGATGCAGAGGATCTGAAGTGATTGGAGGATTTGTTGTTGGGATTTCTTTTGTGTCACATTTTGATGAAGTCTTGCAAGACAGGAAGAGGGATAGATTTGGGGGGCTGATTGTAGAGGTTGGATCTGCATCGAATTCCCTTGGCAACGTTGTCTATTTCACCTGGCTCTGTTTATTACGCTTGCTTTGCTTTCAAAAAAGTATTTTAAACAAGCCAAAAACCAACTGTGGGTTTTCTTCATGGGCTGTTGCAGTTAGCAAAGCTATGACTTGTTAGTGTGACTGCGTTCAGAGGACACAATTACCCATGTTTCAACAATCACCCCAGTTCAAAGTCCCCGAGATGCCTGCCTCCTTCCCCATGAGGTCCAAAATACTCCCGGTCTCTGAAACCCTGCGATTCAGAAAGAAGGGCCCCTCCGTGCTTACCTGCTTCTTGCTTTCTTTACTAAGCGAGGGAAGGGTCGTCTTGCAGGTTCGGCGCCGGCCATGCGAAGGCGCGCTCGGTTTCTGGAGTTTGCTGCGGTCGGGGTGAAAGAGGCCCACGCGTTTTGTGCACCCCACATTGTATCTGTGAGCAGGGAGGGAGAGACAGCACCAGTCATGGGCAACTCTATAAAGGCCCCCCCCCCCCCGCACTAACACAGCGCTCACACGGAGTCCGGAGGTACCTCTTAGCACACGCCATGGAGCAAAAGCGTTTTGACCGCTTGAACTTGTAGGCAAAGTCGAGGCGACCGCAGAGTTCACACTTCAGCTTTGGGGGCGACCCCTCATCTTTGGATTCTGCAGAAGACGAGCAGAGTTTCGGGAATGGTGGCCCCCGAGGGAGCTGGCTGCCCACCTTCTTCCCCGAGAAAGACAAATGCAGACTTCAACACACAGGCTTCTGGAGCCTTGGAGAACCCAAGAGGCCCCTGGTCCTGGTCCGTCCCGCTCAGAACCCACCGGAACAGCCTGTGCTGCTCTCTGCCTGCTTCGCCCTCGATTGCCCCCGACCAGGGAGCCACCACGAAGTTGCAGCAGCAGCCAAGTCACCCGACCTCTTTAGCATGCCCATTTCTGCTGTCCCTCTTGCGGCACTGAGTTCTGTAAGTTAACAGGCTACATGCCAGAATCCCCCTGCATGTCCCCTGCACTGACTCGCGCCTGATAACCTGCCAAGGGCTCCGATGCAGCATTCTGCGATTATTATTATACTACAGAGAAGCACCTCTCCCACCTGCTGTTCTCTCCTAATTTATACTTGCATCTGCTTCTAAATACTCCCCTCACTTGCCGCGTTCTGTTTTGGGAACGCAACGCGGGGGAAGACCATGAAGCTTTTCCTGCCTGTAACAGCTCTTGCTTTTTCGGCATTCTTCTTTCTCGTTTCTGATGCTTTAATGGTGCACGTGTGCTTCTTAACAACCAGCAGGGGCCTCAGAAGAGGGAAGGAACCTGCAAGCTTCCTTAGAAGCATGACCAGCAGAACAAAGTGGAAATTACTTCTGAGGAAATACGTGCAGGATCATGCCCATAGGCCCCTCGGGGTCTTTGCCATGTTTCCTGCTGGCCCAGAGAACTGTGGCATGCGCCACCATTATTTCAGGCCATACCGTGCATACCCAGACCTCCCTTGCACGCTGCTTCCGGCAGGGGACAGGTTCTTCAAGCGTGCAAGCGAGGTGGGGAGGGGGAGGAGTGCTCCCGGCCCCCGGGCCCCTTCGGAAGAATGGCCAGGAGGGGTCCGACCGGCTGCCGCGGGCAGCGGGGCGTCGGTGTGGCGAAGCGGTGAGTGCGCTGGACGGACTTGGGAGAGCGGGGTCCGGACTTCTCCGCAGCCACGAAGCGTCCCAGGCGACTCAGCCTAGCCTGCGCCAGAGCAGCAACGCGAAAGGGGGCTGGCGCCGAGCAGCTTATGCAGCGTGTCTGGAGCCCCCTGCAAGAGGACTGTCCCTCGATCAATGACACCGGGAGAGGAAGGCCCAGGTGGAGTGCGCCAAAAGGTCAAGTGCGCCCAAACTCCAAAGAGCAAGCTCTCCGCAGAAACCAGACCGGCAGAGCAATCTCGGCTCCCTGCTCAGAAATGGGGAGCACCCCACAGGGGCTCGGACAAGCAGAGAAGCCCTGTGCATTTGTCACGGGGACGTCCTGCAGCCGGAGTGCCTGCTTGTTTGCTCCCTTCCCTCACTTTACCTTCCAAACACCCCTGTGAGGGAGGCCAGTAGGAAGGCGGAGCAACTGGCCCAAGAGCTCACTAGCTGAGTGGCGCAGCTGAGGGACGACCCGTCCCCCGGGGAAGCCTGGCACCATTGTGAAATATGGTGCGCAGGTTCCTGCCCCAAGGAGCTTACAATTGGACAATACAAGGGAAGGCGAGGAAGGGAGGCGGAGAGACAGTGGTTAGGAAAGGTGATGCACTTTTAGGACAGGGCGATTCTGTGCACTGAAGGACAGTGTGAGGGAAGGGAAGGCACTCTGCACATGCTCAGGGTCCCCCTCACCCTTCCCTGTGGTAGCATCTCCCCAGCGCGGCAGACACGCAGGCCCCTGCGGAGGGCAGCGCCCACCTTGCAAGTAAGGGTCCTCCATCTCGGAGTCGGTGGTGGTCGTGTTGTCCTGCTGCTGGGGCTTGTTGGCCAGGAGGCCTTGCGCATACTTCTTCTTCAAGCTCCCCACAAGCAGCGAAGAGCGCCCCACCTGGGGAGAGAGGGACGGGTCGGCGGCTTCCCCAGGGTGGCCCCAGGCCTTCGGCACACCCTCCTCAGGGCCTGAAAGCCACGCACTGCTGCTCTCGCGGCTGCGTCTGTGCGTTTGGTTGCCGTGAATGTTTAATGCTTTTGTGACAGCAGCCCCTGAAAGGCAGGCTAAAAATCTTCTTAAATTCGTGAATGTAATTAATTGAACGAACATACGGTGAGGCAGGTGGCTGGAACGCCCAAAACCAGAGGCTGGGGATGCTTTGGGCAGAAAGGAGTCTCCAAATGTTTTCAGTTTCAATGCCCAGCATCCCCAACAACTGGCGACACTGCCCAGGAGGCCTTTGGGGACCAGACACCTGTCCTTGAACAATTTTAGCAGCCTTTAACCTGGCGAGTGGGATCAGCCTTCGGGAACTGCGGGTGGGGCAGGATGCCGCCCCCAGCTTCCTCTCGTGCCCCACTCCCCAGCCCCTTTCCTTACCCCTTCCTCCCCATGGCTGCACGGAGGGGACCAAACTTTTGGGGTTCCCCAGCCCACACACACCAATGTCTTCCTCTGCCCCCCTCCACCCCCCAGGCTGCCAGGGCACGGCCCCCCAGCACCGCCTCCGCCCACGGCGTACCGGGAACGGCTCAGCCCCCTCCTGGATCACGAAGCCCTCGATGACGTGGGTCAGGATCTGCGGCTTGACGATGGCCTGCGGCAGCTTGTTCTCGCCGTTCTGGGGGGCGGTCCCGGCGATGGTGGAGGCAGAGCTCCCGTTCCCCGAGGTCATGCCGGGGCTGCTGGTCTCCGGCGGCGAGCGAACCCGGTCCTGGCCTGCCTCTGTGCGGGCGGACGAGAGCGGAGGAGCGGTGGATGCGTGGCCGGAGACAAAGGCAGAGGCTCCGAGGGCGGGCCGCCCGGCCCCTCGCCCCCCCGACCGCCCTCCATTACCATACAGCTGACTTGTCCCTGCTCCTGAATGAGCCCTCGGCAGCCGTGCCGCACGGGGGGCGGGGGGAGCACACACAGGGCCGATTGTATGAGCGAGGAGGCGGGGGCAGGCGGACCCGGTCCCACCTCGCCGGATTTCTCGGGGCGCAAAGACGGCGCGTCTCCAGGGGAGCTCGAGAGCAAGCACCCTGCCACCCGGAGACAGGTGCCCACTCAGCCACCCCCAAGCCTTCCCGGGTTCAAATTCACCCTCCGCCCCGCCGTGCCCGCCCAGAGGAGGCCCGTCGTGTTGAAGCGATGCCAGCCGGACCGGTAAAAGCACCGCTCACGGTCTCTCGGGCTTCTGGGGATGCGGCGAGGCTGCCATGGGGGGGGCGGGGGGGGGCCGCACTGTGCAGCCACTTCTTGGGCTGTGCCACCGCTTGGCAGTCCACATGCAAAGGCGAGGGGAGCAGACTGTAGGCCCCCGCCCCGGCCACAACTTGCAGGAGCTTTTCTGCCCGCAGAGTGCCAGGGGGGGGGGACGAGGCGGGGGGCAGACGGAGAGGGCAGCTTGGCCTGGCTTCTCTCTGACGCGGCAACAGGGAGAAGTAGCCCCCTCGTGCCACCTGTAATAGGTGGCTAAGAGCACGCGGGACTACCCCGAAAACACCTGCCGCCCGAGATGCTCCAGAGCAAGCAAGTGCACCGCACACGGTTCACGAAGGGAGGGGCCACCGGAGACATGGCGGGCGGCAGAGAGCCCTTCTGCAACGCTGGCGCACGCTCGTGAGCGCTACAACGGCAAATTAAAGACTGCTACAACGGCAAAGGGTGGGCTATAAATGCAATGTAATGTTAATAAATAGAAAATGAATAGAAAAACCAGCCATCTGCAACGGAAAGTATCCCCTCTCGGGCAAAGCTTTCACCCATCTCCTAATCCGGGATGTTTCAGAGAACTTTCACGAAAGGAGCAATGATCTAACCCAAGACAACATGATCCATGTCCTCACACCATTCCCTGAAAGCGAGAGCACTACCAAGCATAGACAGAGGGCAAGAAATGCCAAAGGTCGCAGGAAGGAAACTGGCAGCAAGCCAATTCCCAAAGCCAGCAACGAACGCAGAGTGGCTCGGACAGCTTTGAGCACGGGGGTCTGTCCGGCTTCCTCCATGCAAGACTGTTGCTAGGCTTTGCTCTCACCCCCACCCCCAAAAGAGTTCAAGCATGGGGGACGGGGTGATTTCTCATCTTCCAAAGGCCCCCTAGCCCTGCTTGCTCCCTGCCTCCAAAGAACGAGTCTGGCAATGCTGCAGTGGGGGCTCGAATGTACCCTTGTGGCCACACCGGGAAGTCACGATACACGGGAAGCTTAAAGGGATCTGGGGGGCTATGGGGACAGGCTCCCTGGAAATTTTGGCAGCTGCGTCTGCACAGGAAGGTGGTGTGCTAGAACACTCTTTTGCCACAATGCGGGAAGCAAAGGGAATACAGATGGGCTGTTCTCTGAACCATCAGGTCTAGAAGCTTGAATGTTCTGAGAACGACTTGCCCTGGTGAGTATACAAGGTGGCACGCCTGTCATCGCATCTGGTGGGAAGGCCAGGATTTTTCTCCATCTACAGCTCCATATTTGCGTCTGTGGGCTGAGTTATGGAAAAATCCTCACCGTATGGGCAGGGGCTACACACCTCTACACACAGCTGCTGCCGAGGCAAAGCTGGGGCATGCAGCCCAACACAACTAGAAGGCATCTCGTTGGTATACAGGCTTATCTAAAGTTCTGAACAGTCACGAAGCTGGAGGAGATGACGCATGGGGGAATTTTGGGATAGGGCGCAACACCCACAAACTGTCCAGAAAAAGTGGGGTCCTACTACCAATTGTGCAGGACACAGGCCACGAGTACGGCGACACAGAGAGCCTGGACTTGCGGCGTGCTCAGAAGCCCCCTGCTAAGCAGGCAGATCAAGTCCCTAGACCTCGCGATACACACAGAAAAAGTTCTAAACGTCCCAGAAAGACTGCCTGCAAACTTGGGAGACGCGGGAAGCAGGTGGTCTTGGGCAGCCCTGGAACCGTCCCACCCAGCTTTCCTTCTCTCCTCATGGCGCGTGTCCTGCTTCAGTGCTCCCCATCCACTCGGCTGAAGCATTTTCAAATATGCCCCCCCCCATTTATGTGTATGTGTATTTATGTTTTCAGCACGAGCCACAAAAGAGGAAAACGTAGCCCCCTCTGTGCCCCTCAGAGTGGCAAGGTAAGACTCAAACTTCCCTCGACTGGACCCCTCTTCCAGGTTTTGCTGATTACAACTCCCATTAACCTGAGCCACCATGAACAAAGGGCATGCGTTGCAGTCCAGTGCTACTGGAAGGCATGAAGTTGGGGAAGGGTGACCCAAAGCAGCAAAAAGAATAAAAAGGCCACGCAAAATTAAGAACAATGGAGTTCTGTTTTAGATCCTTTCTTTCCAGTGCAGAACTTGGCTTTCTTTGGCACACAATACGGGCCCAGAAAGTGAAGCTACAGAGCCGGGATGCACAATTCCAATTACACAGAAGGACAATGCCGAGTCGCGACTCGTGCGTTGGAAATTATCCGGCGCAGATCTCCTTGAAGCGCACGCATGAGATGGCGCATAATCCTCAGCTGTTCAGGCGTGGTCAAGGCGCTGCACTGCCCACTTTCCAGGCCGTGGAGAAACCGGCCCTCGGCCCTCCGGACTGCCCGGACCCCCCCCCCCCCCGGCAGAGCATTAAATATTAACCGCCAAAGGAGGACGCCAACACCCGGGGAGTCGGCGCAAGGCATGCCGGGAGCGATCATTCCAAGACACAACAAAGGGGGAAACGCAGCTGCTGCACACACAGTCCCGCGCCCGTGGCCCTCTGCGTACCACCCAGCCGCTTGCGGGTCTGGCTGGGCACTCAAGCCAAGCCATGCCGCTAGCAGAAAACTGCACAGCGGCTTCCTTCGGCCGGCTCCGAAATGCGTCTGGCTCACTGCAGGGGAGGCGCCTCACTTCGGAGAAAGGGTCCTACTTAGCACAGGGGAGCAGCAGGTGGAAAGCCGCAAGTGACATTCCGGGCATCTCCAAGTAAGGCCGGGAAGGGATGCTAGACTTCCTGGGCAGCACGCATGCTATCAACACGTAAGCAGAACTCGCCACTGCTTCACAAGGAGTTGCGAGTCCTGACTTGGGCACAGAGCAGTTCTGAGCATCCCCCTGGCCAACCACACACACCAAACGGCACAGAATCTGCTCCGTACGGTGTGACCAGAGCATGCTCAGGCTCAGCATTTGTGAGCATCCAGCAGCCACATGGGGAAGGTTCCCACCACAGGTCTTTCTTACTCGGTCTGCAGGAGGAGTCCCCAAATTTTGAGCGGCTGGACCCATTCCAAGTTCCAAATAGCAAGTTGCCCGAGAACCCGAGGCACCGGCTTGAGCACCAAAGCACAGACCCCTCCCACCCCCCGCCAGCCAGCAAGGGTCGAGATTTTTTAACACAAAACGTTCTTGCAAACTAAAATAACATAAAAACAAAGGGGGGCCGAAGGGCAAGGAGCCTGGGGGATGCGTGCCATGTAGGAGACCCCGGGCTCGGGAGGCAATGGCTGGGAGAGGAGAACTTCACACATCTGTATGGCTGCCACATTCGCTCTCGCGCATGCACGCAACGTGTCACGGGCAGGTTCTCTACTCTGTTGGGTAGTTTGGAAGCACAGACACAGCTGCTGCCGCCCCCACAGCAGGCAGGAGCAACGCCAGAGGCACGTGCTGGAAGGGGAGCCGACGGTGGCAGCAGGCCCCTCGCAAGGACAGGTTTGGGGAACACTTTGGGCAGCAGACAGAGTGCAGATGTACAGGTGCAAATCCCTGCTTAGCCTTGATGCTCACTAAGGCGCAGGGTGCGACTTTGCCGCTCCGCGTGAAGCTGTGAGGTGGGAGGCCAGGGAGGACCCACAGAGCCACCAGGAGCTCCGTGGGAAACGGGCAGGGGGGTGTCAGCCGATGAACCGAGTGCCCTGAGAAGACTTCTCTTAAAATGCTGCTTGCTGTGCCTTTGGATTGAGCCCCATTTTTAATTTATTGACTGCGGGCTTGCTTCCCTTCCCTCCAGATGCTTTGGGCTGCATCTTGCAGCCTGGGTCACAGCCAACAGGGAATGTGGGAGTGGCCCCAGCCGCAGAAGGCCGCTATAGGTGAGGAAGGAGAAACCCCAAGTGAAAGACTGCGCCAAGGATTATGCATATTTATAATTCACATCTACGGTCGTGAAGAGTTACGAGCGTTTATTACCGTTCTTTCCTTAAAAGTAACTTAGGCTGGGAGGCCATTGGAAGGGGGGGGGGCTTCCACTCTCCACGCAGAGAAGGCTCCCCACCACAGGCGGTGGGCTCTGCCCCCATCCCTGCAGACTCTCAGTCTAACCTACCTCACAGGGTTGTTGTTGTGAGGATATGATTGAGAGGAAAAGAATTATGCAAGCTGCCTCAAGTTTCTTGGAAGAAAAAATGGTGGGATATAAATAGAATAAGTACTTAAGCTGAGCAAGCACAACCCTCTTCTCCCCATAGCACAACCCTCCAGAAACCAGAACCGGGGACTGTGTCAAGGAGACGATGGGAAGGGGAAGGGGAAGCGCTCCCGCCCGCCCACCAGCAGCTGCTGTCCCGGCTGGCTTGAGCCCTGTGGGGCTTCACAAGTGGCGGTTCCTACATAGAATGGACAAGTTCCTCCTTTTGCAGCCAGCAGGCAAGGGAGACGGCAAAGCCATTGCGGGGTTGTAGCTTTTCTTTTCTCACTCTTAGCATGCGTTATGTGCCACCAGTGAGGCAGAGTGCTTTACAGAGACTGAAGGGAGAGGTTCCTGCCCCCTAGGAGCTTACAATTGCATGCGGGATGGTTTCAGCATCAGCATAAAGGTCTGGTTGCAACACGGCATGGAAGCCGGGGCACTGAGAACGGCTCTGCAGAGGGATCGGAGCTGAGTGGACCCCGCACCGGAAGGCAGTGGCCAGCCCGGAAGGGTGCGGGGGCTCACACCCACTCTATGACACTGAGCTCTGGAAGCGTTCTCCAATCTAGGCCTTGCACTGCGCAGGAATGCGCACACGGGTGATGCACAGGGACCATGCAGAACTGGGGAAAAAAGTCCGGGGAGGGTGGGCGCTGGCAACTGGCCGCGTGCTCGCTGGCCCATCCGCTTGCGTCGCTGCACGGAGGCTCCCGCCCCACCCACAGCGCTGTGGAGACCGGGCTGGTCAGGGCAGGCAATGCGTCAGCCCCACTGCATCATGGTGCTCCCAAAACTGGCCCAGCGGCTCCAGCAGGGAATTCCGCGGACGCTGTGGTGGATCACAAGCCCCATCATTCCCAGTCAGCATGGCCATGGGAGCCGGAGTCCAACACAACTGGAAAACGCCAGGTAAGGGCAGGTGCTCTCCAAGGTCCTTCACAGCAGAGCAGACGGGGCCAGAGCCCCCCTGAGGCCTGGGACCAAAAGTGGCTCCGGAGCCACGCTTGGAGGGGTGCATCCTGCGCCAGAGGCTGGGTGGTCAAGGGAGGGGGGGTGTGGCCGCTGGCAAAACTGACCTCTACTGCAGGCGCTCCCAAGGCCAATGACCCCTTTGGCCGCCACCCGTCCTCCTCTTCCCCAGGCCCTGGACCTGCACGTGGGAGCCTTTTCACAAGAACGAAGCCACAAAGGGGGGTCTCTTTTGGAGAGCTTGCCAAGGCTCGACTGGACCAAAGCCCACAGCAGTCATGTATCATGGCACTTCTAGTCGCCAGTCGTGGCCAGCCAGGGGCTCTCACCAGGTGCACAGCGAGGCTGACCCTCACCTGGAATGTGTGTCCAGTTCGGGGCACCAAGACTGAAGAAAGATGCAGGAAAATTAGAAAGGGCCCAGCGGAGGGCAACAAAAATGATGCAGGGTTTGGAAACACTGCCCTGTGAGGAGGGACTGAGAGAACTGGGCATGTTCGGCCTTGAGAAGAGAAGACTGGGCAGGGGGGGACATGATATCCCCCTTTAAGTCCCTCAAAGGCTGTTACAAGGATCTCTTCTTGCTGATGCCAGAGTGCAGGACACAGAATAATCAATTCAAGCTGCAACAGCCCAGCTTCAGGCTGGACATCAGGAAAAGCTTCTTCCCTGTCAGAGCAGTATGACCGTGGAACCAGCTGCCTGCAGAGGTGGGGGTCTCTCCCACACTGGAAGCATTCAGAAAGAAACTGGGCAGCCATCTGAGTGGGGTGGTGTCTTGGTGTCCTGCAACAGCGGGAGGTTGGACTCGATGACCTTCATGGCCCCTTCCAACCCCACTATTCTATGACTCTAAGGGCCAACGGCAACTCGAGAGAGGCACGGAATCCAAGCCGAGATGAGCAGGTCTCTCTGGAGCCAAGCCCTCTGCGCTCAGGGGACAGGCGCTTTTTGCCTTCCCTGGGGGAACAAGCGCGAGCCATGGAGCCATGCACTGCACTGCGCACAGGGGAGCCCGAGGCAAGGAGGGGCTGGCAAGAAAGAGCACAGCAGCTGCTGCAGGCAGCAGGCTTCCAATCTCACTCCCCACAGGCCTTAAAGGGCTCACGCACGCTGAGCGGCTCAAAGCAGGGCTTGTTCCAACCTCTGGCCACCCCACACCAGGTCCCGCCCCACTCGCGCCACGGGATCTGGAACAACAGAGCAGCCAGTGAGTTGTCCGGAGCTCTGGAAATTCCCCCGCTGGGAGGGCTGCCAGTTGGCCTGGGCAGCTGCTCCCCGGGACGGGCGCTCCTCCCACACAAGGGAAGGGGCTGTGCGAGGAGACGGCATCTGGGCTGAGCTGAGCACAGGAGACGGCAGGAGGAGGGGCCGCTTGGCAAGCGCTCCCCACGCCGGAGGGCAGCTGGCACAAGCTGGAGCAGAGCGGCAAGCGAGGAAGGGGAAGTGAATTCGCCGGGTTCAAAGCCAGGATCTTCTCTTCCCAAGCTTCGGAGCCAGAAACCATGCAGCAGAACCCGCGGGGGGGGGGGGATGGGCACCCCCATCAATGGAAGAGGCAGGGGCAAAGCGACACCGGTTCTCCCAAAAAAGGAAGGCTAGCGTGGAGTGGATGTCGAGCAGATGTCAGTGGTTGTCGAGTGGATGTCAGACACTGGATTCATCACATGCTAATTAACCTCATTATCATCATAATCATGATGATGATGATGACATTGCAAGCAGGGACCTCCCCTCAAAAGCACAATTGATGTACAGGTTCAAAAGTCAATGCATTTCCACTCGGGCAGCTTTTCCTGTGCTTTGCCCACTCTTGTAAAATGCATCCTAGTAATCCTCCAGATTAAAAAGAAAACAAAAACCCAAACAAGCCCAGCTATTTTCGCTGACATGCATTAACCTTCCTGCGGGACTCCCAGAAAAGCAACATATTTCAATCTCCTTTGCAGCAAACAACAGCAGGGGATTAAAGGAAATTCCTTTAGCGGGGAGTGAGAAACCTTAGATCCCGAGGCCAAGCCCACCCTTCCTGGGGTACTCTGTCCAATTCCCTGCAGGCAACAAATGCTTGCCGGTTTTCAAGTGTTGGGCAGTTTTCTCCTAAAATTCTGAAAGCGGTTACTGTCAGAATAAGAGCTTTCGGGTAAAATCCGTGTGTACTCAGACAGGAAGAAAGCTCACCAGCCCTCGCCTGCGTGCATTCTGGGGTGTCTGATGAGCTGTAGGTCCCCCTCCATCTAAACACACATAGGAGAGCACCCTAAAGCAAAATATTTATTGCTGCTTTGCAACCCACCCCTTTTGCTTTTGATCCACAGGCAGAATACGACTCCCCTCCACAAGATCCCCCCTGCAGCTGAAGCGGCCTGCTCTTGCTTGCGTGTATGGCAACCAGGTGATCGTCTTTCCCACACACGGGCAAAAAGGCCCCTTCAGTGCCTGCTCTCTGCTGAGTGGGACTAATAATAAAGGGGCCAGTTTTGGCCAGAAAGGACACAGTGGCTGATTTATGACACCATTAAGAAGCAGCGGCACCTAACCCAGGACTACAACGGCACACAACTCGCCCAGCAGAACAGCAGCTATTAGAAGCCCTTCCTGCAAACATGTTATAAACCATCATCAACAGGCTAAATGACATTGTTCTCCTTCTCTTGCCTGCAAACTAGTATTCCCAAATTGCACATTCCTGAATTGGATGCTAAATTCTGCATCTGCAAAAGGGGAGTCCCAGAACACACACAGTCTGGAGCACCAGAATTCTGCACCAAAAGAATGCCGGAAAGCTCACAAGATCAAGTCTGATCATGGAGTGCTGGCCTGGGGTAGATGTTCTGGTCCCCATTCAGACATGGAAGCTCCCTGGATGAGCTGGGGGCAGCCTGTGGCTCAGCCTAACCCACCTCTCCTATGCAGAGGAAATGGAAAGCAATAAGCTGCTCACACGGAGACACAATCTTGATACACAAACCGAGTGCTAAACATTCTGTTGATTCATCTGAATGCCGCCCACCAATCCAGATGGATTCTGGATGTGTCCAGGAAGCCTGTTGGGAGAGGAGGGCCAGAAACAAAGTGATCCAGTGCTTCATCCAACCTGCCATTTTGCTGTAGGGCAGGTTTGGTATACAACAACCCTGGCGTGTAGTCAGGTTACCCCATCTCCTGGCAGGCTGGGTGAAGAGTTCTGTGCGCAGGGTGTCTAGCAGGCTTGAGGAAGAGACAGAGCACGGGGGCAGGGGCAACTCCTCTCCCAACGTGTTCCTGAACATCTGCGGCAAGACCCCTTCGCCTCCCAACCAGCTCCACCCCTGCTCAACCACTTGTCCAACGTGGCCCGCTTCGTCCAACTTACACCGCGCCGACACATCCAAAGGAGCAAGGCCTCTGCCTCGCACGAGGGACGGTTTCCAAGGAATGGTGCTGGCTCGGGAGACTGAGCCAAGCCTCACACACCAGCGGCATCGCCTGACTACTCCTCTCCTGCACCAGCAGCTGAAGCCCTCGTTGAAAGGCTTGGCCCTTTTCAACCTCATCCAAGCCACACAGCTCCCCTCATCACTCAGCACTCCACCCTCCGGAGAGGCACATGCTGTGCGAGTTATCTGGTCACTCCTGAGAAATGACCTCAGAGTGAGTTGCCTGTTGCATCTCTGCACGACCTCTTGCTCCCTTTTAATCAACACAGTGACTCATGCAATTCAGACCCTCAAAAAGTGGTGTGGCAAACAGCAGTCTGCCTGCACCAGCCTTCTCCAAATGCATTGCTGCACAACCTCTGAAACTCCCAGCCACATGCAGGGCTGGATTCGGGACCCATAATGCTACCGGGGGTAATAGTCAAATCATATTTTGAATAACTCCATCATGCTTACATCTCCATCTGCAGTCAGCTTTTCTCCCTCTGCGGGGCTTTCTCTATGAAGCCATACAGTTTGTCTGCTTTTTCATCTATTGGTGCATAGGATTTTTTTAACCCACAAATTTCCCTCAACTGTGCCAGAATCTAAAACATCACCAGCCTCTTTTGCATCACTAGCCAAAAAGTTCTAAACCTGAAAGATCACACCAGCTTCTGTTTCACATTCACAACCAAAGGGTTCAAATTAATGTGCAGAAATAAACAAACAAAAATCTTGCAAACCACATTTGTAAATGCTAAGAATAAATACTGTGACACAGGGACTACTTGTGACCTCAAGGGGCTGAGCTTCCATGATGAGATGGTCCAAGCAGAAGATGTGGAGAATGCAATCATCTGGAGGCACCATTTGGGTCAAATCCAGACACCCAAGACAGAAATGGGGAGGATCATGAAAGTGGGCATGGCTAGTACAGTGAACCGTCCATACAGCAACCAACTTGGCACCTTCCAGGGGTGTTGGAATACAACTCCCAGCATCCCCAGCCACACCAAATTGGGGACAGTTGCCATTGTGTCAGAGCTTCCACATGCTTACAAGCTGTTCTTCAGAAATAACACAAGTAGCTGATCTATGCACATCTCCTCTTTCACAAGCTGGCACCAAGGTTTAATTGTGCCAAAAATGGCTGGGTCTCTCAACAGCAGCGCAGGAGAGATGGGCCTGGCTAAAAGCTGCCAATCAGCCACAAGCGTCACCTCCAGCTTGTCCTTGTTATTCCCTTAATCTAACCTTTGGGGGTGTTTCGCTGCGGCACCCCCAGGGGGAAGGCAGGAGACAACACAGCTGTGTCCCTGGCCTGGAGGAAGCTGCACTTCCATCAGGTGGCCCCAGGTCCAATTCCAGCTACCTCTGCAGATGAGCCTTGCAGGAAGCTGGCTGGGGAGGTGGTCTCTGCCTGGGACATAGCCCACCACATCAGGCTGTGCTTCCATTTACTGAGCCCAAGCAGGCATTTAGAGCCGCGTTGGTGCTGTTGCACTGCATCTCTGTGGCAAGGTCCATCGCAACCCGCTCAGGCCGCCAGCTGGACCAGCAGCCTCTGAATATTTTGGCCTTCTGCTCTCATCCCTGGTAAAACCGAAGTCTAGTTCATCTGGAGGGCACCTGGCTGAAGACAGAGAAGACCAGGCAGCTGATTATTGCAGTCACATTCTAAGTTAGACCTCAGTGCCAGATGAACTGACTTCCTTGTTTCCTTAGCCCAAGTGTCTTTAAAGTGTGACACTTCCTTTTAAATAGTTGCCGATGCCTTGCTTTGCTTTCATTTTAATTTTAAACATACACACAGAAAACGGAACTCTACCCTGACCCCAGCCTTCCAGAATACAAAAGAAAGGGCTGTTCAAAGAATTGCTGGCATTAACGGAAACTTTACTTCTCCCAGTTAAAATTATGAAAGCTTTTTACTCCTTCTGTTCTCTGCTCCACTTTAAGTGTTAACCAATTTGCGATTCAAAGAGGCTGCTAAGAAATTATCTTCTTTGATCCGCACAGGATGCCTTCAAACATCTGGCTGTTATTGGACCATCTCTGACCTGCCCATTCACCCACTCTCTTCTGGTAAGCCAGATGCCTATTCCTGCCTACACCCAACCTCGTATCTTAAATAATTTAAGGCAATAGGAATTTGAAAAATGAACAGAAATAAAACCACTATCAAGGACAATTCGAGGACAGAGAACTGATACGACACTACTTGATGCGCCTCTTTAGAGCAACCAGGGCTTGCCACACGCAGACCAATCATAAAGTGCTAAGCAAACTTTGGAGCTAAGGGAGTTTGTGTACCTGAAGGTGGGCTGAGGAGAACACTCAATTTAGCAGGACGGGCGCATCAGCTTCACAGCCCCCTCCCTGCAAAAAAATGGGTAAGACCAACTACGAAGCTGGTGGCTGAGGAACCAGTCCCCAAAACTTGATTCTCCTAATCAGGGCCTGGACCACGGCTCCTCCAAGAAGGAAGGGTACAACTCTAAGCTTGAATTCCTGAGAAGATGGCCTGGTTTGCTCATCCACACTCCTAACCTGAACATCACCACATCAAAGAACGGATGGTTCCGCTGTGTACAAGAAAGCCACTAACTTAATGCAGTAGGGGTTGAACACACACATCACTGGATGCTGCCTCAAACACAATGCTTTCGGGGGGCGGGGGGATTCACACAGGCCAGTGAGCCATCTAGTATAAGGCAACCAAGCGATGCACACCGGAAAATCTAGGCCATTTAACATTCAGCTGAATCCGACACAAGGCATTCAATGGGGCTGACTTCCACGTAAGCATACATTGCACTGTAATGTTCGGGAACCAAAAAATGCCCCAGTATCTCATATTGCTATTTTTAATCTGAGACACAGTAACGTAATGGATGTTTAAATATTCTCATCTTTACCAGCAAGAGAGCACCATGGTTCTACATGCTCCACACCAGTCAGGTGCGCCCAGTGCAAAGGAGGGACTGAGCACTTCATGAAGCTCTTGTTCCGCTAAGAACACAGCAACACCAGCCAATGTCTTCAACAAACATGAGGGAAAGATACTGAGATGCAATCAATTATAGCATGGAGAAAGCCAAACAGATGGATTCCTCCATCACCAAGGCAGATGCAAGCTCACAACTCTAAGTTGGCTTTTTTACTATGACATCTGATCTTATGACATCTTTATTGTATTTTTTATTGACTGGTTTTATGGACTGTTGTAAACTGCCCTGAGTTTCGGCTGGGTACTATAGCAATCACGACGATGGTGATGATACTTAGCTTAATGGTAAAATGTAGGGCGAGGCTTGCTTTGTATCCTTTAAAAGGGGTGCAGCATCACATCTGAAGTGCCTGAGCCTCAAAAGGGCTGGAGCTTGAGGAGTTGTTGGGGTGGGTGGGGGGGGGAGGAAAGGAGAGGAGAGCATACTGGCTAAACCTTCCCAATTTGCTGGCACTGAATCCTATTCTATGCCCCACCCACATCCAGATTATTCCAGCACTCCAAACCTTGGCCCTGGGAGACATATACTTTGGGGAATCCCAGAACAGCTGCTCCTAAAAGGAGCAGGAGGGTGAGAACAGCCTGGCCTTTTCCAGCCGGCAGTCCTCTCCCAATTGTCATCCTGGGAACCTCTGCTGCGGGATAGGAGGGCAAGAGTCCTGCCCTGCCCTTTGTCCCAGGATCTGGCACAGCAGAGAGCACTTGCTCCACAAAAATGTAAGGCGCATGGAGCTATCGGAGCCATCCGTGTGCGAGAACCTCCAAGCGCAGCCCTAGCGCAAGTAGGAAAGGAGTCCGCCCCCCCCCCCCGGGGCAAGACGGAAGGCGCCCCCCCCCCCCCCCGGGTTCGTTGGAATTCGCCCCCCCCCCCCCCCCGTTCCAAAGGAAGCTGCTGCCAGCCTAGGCACAGCCTCACGCCTGATAAAGCTGCTTTCAAAAACAACACGGGCTCGCACCGCGGTCACGCGCCCTGGGCGCACAGCGCGTCGGGGAGTTCCGACGCGCACGCAGCTCGGTGCAGGGCTGCTCAGCCTCACCCACCTTCGGCTGGCTCTCCCTCAATCCCGGCCAGCCTGGCCGCCTGGGGATGATAGGCTCTGCACGCGGATGACCGTCCTACCCCCCCCCCCCACCTTGGGTAAGGCTTGTCTTCTCCCTCCTCGAGGCCTGGCCGGGCATCCAAGTCTCCGAGCGCCCACCCAGCTCCCGTCTCTGCCACCCAAGGGCCCGGGGGAGGGCACCCTCGAAGATCCCCAGTCCCCGTCGCCACAGGGCCTCGCGCGGCGCGAAGATCGGCATGTGCAAAGCGGCGATCTGCGTGCCGCCCGGCCCGGGGCTCGACTCCGGAGAGCCGAGGTCCGCTGCACTCTCAGCAAGGGGCTCCCGGGCCACGCACGGCCGCCCCACCTCGCAGGGGCACCGAGGGCGGCAGGGAAGCGAGCGCCCGCCGCGGCAGCGCGCGCGAGCAGAAAACGGGCAGGGCGCGAGCGCCGCGAAGGCGCCGCGCCCGCCCGCGCGCGCGCGCCCGCCCGAGCTGGGCCGCTTACCTGAGTCACCAGCGCCGCAGCGATCGCGCAGCCCGGGGGAGGAAGTCCCAGCAGAGCCCCATGGGCGCGAACAAAGGGCCCGTCCGCCGCCGGCCCGAGGGGGCGCTGCGCGCAGGGCCGCTTAGGAGCGCGGCCGGGCCCGAGGCGCGCAGGCCGAGGCAGCCTCGGGGCTCCCGCCACGCAGCATCGGCGAGGCCCACACAAAGCCGAGGGCCCGCGGCCGAGGACGGGGGCGCGGGGCGGGGCGGCCGCGGGAAGCCAAGCTCCGCCTCGCCCGCCGCCGCCGCCG